>NC_089503.1:228300636-228601470 GCF_036850995.1 Saccopteryx leptura
CTGACAAGCTCGGCAGGCAGGAAATTTGGCAATAGGTGCAAACTCAGGCATACAAAGTAGATAATAACTAGCCAGATTACCAAGTGTTTACTCTTCACGCCAGGGATTGTTCTAACAGTGTTTCATTTAATCTCTGGAAGTCAGTAGCACGAGTATCTTCTTTTAACAGATGAGGAGCATGGAGCTCAGAAAGGTTAGGGAACTAGTCCAAAATCGCGTAGTCTGTCAACGGCAGAGCCAGGACTGAGACACACCACTCATGCTCACTCTGTCGCGCCAAAAGGTGCACATCTGCGCCTGCCCATCTGAGGACCAATTTAGGAAGAGGTTACAGAAGGCGCAGCTGGCTATTACTGACTGATGAATTAGGTCGAATTCTTTCCCTTACATCTCAAACCTTGGGCTCCTCACCATGTTTAGATTCTCACTCATTCAGTCCTCTGTGAGGACAAGGCCCCAGTCACATGTACTGTGGGTGACTAAGTCTCTGGGACACCTTACCATGAACCCTGCCCCGCTCTCCGGTAAACAGTCCCTGCACAGGAGCCAAGCTCGGCAAGCCACCCCACGGGATGCCCGCTCCGCCCTCTTCTCCTGACCCAGCCCAGCCCAGCTCTGCAGCTAAGGGACACACTCCAGAGCAGTCTGACTGCACTGACTTCAAGTGAGGATCTACCTGGGAGACATTCTGGCTTTCAGATCAGATAAAAGTTACATGAAAGTTCAGGATAAACTATCTGTGGTTCCTAACTATAATCCAGCTTCTGTCCCACCCTCCTAAGCCTATACTTTGCAGAAAACAGCACTGAGCACCCAGCACAGAAAGGGTACTCAGTACCCGAAAGAATGAATGAACGAGTGCCATGTCTTCTCAAAATCTGTGAAACGCAGAAAAATTCTTATAAAGTTAAATAAAAAGAATACGATACAGAATTGTACCTGCACTTTGGTAACAAGTGCACTTTTTAAAAAACCTCATGTAGAAAAAAGGTTTTTCCTTGTATTTCCTTTATTTGCCATTTTTCAACAGTTAGTATGTATTATTTACCAACAATGGGAGAGACTATTTTATTTTTTTTAACTATTGCTGTCATACCAGACATGTTCACTTGATTTCTTTATTCCATAACAGTTCTGCACGCTTTATTGCAAGGGAATTGTCAGAGTCAAGACAACTGCAAACAGCTGGAAAGAAAAGCTCTCACACAGTGAAAGTGCAATTCTACTCACAGTTTTCCCTTCGATGTAATTGCTATCATTAATATTTATAATAAGCCAGCAAAAGTATATACCTACAACTATATACCCTTCTAAAGTATCAAACTAAAAACAACACTCCCCAATTTCCCTTTATTTGAGGACTTAGTACTTAGCAGCAATACTTACAAAACACGTCTCAACGAAAGGCTCTTAGAACTTTACACATCCCACTTTTATTGAAAAAGTGCGGCTCAGAGGCTGTCTAGCCAAGTACTGACATACTGACAATGGAGATAAGGAAAAGAAAGGTGAGACTCCAGGAGAGTCCCAACCTGATAAATGAAACAGTGACGGGGTGGGGGTGGGGTGGGGGGGTGTTACAATAAAAGTGGAGCTGTTACTGTTGCATTTCTAACCTTTAACAGGGAGAAGAGGCAGGCCAGGCCTGCCAAGTCAAGGTCGGAAGGCTCTGCAGTATAACTCTCCACCCATGAGAAGGGGCACTGCTGGGCCTTTTGTCTCTGTAACACCATCTGCCCTTTCTGGAATCAGCTAGATCATCAGCAATTTGGATTTCAAAAAAACTTCCATTGCTTTTCTTTGAAGGTCCAACATCAGACTTCAGTGTACAGTACTTTTTCCCTGTGCATAATTTTTACAACTCATCCCCAGATTTCAGTGAAATCAGTAACAACTACACCATTCTTTTCAAAGACTTCCAAAAGTTAGAAACATATTTGCCACAAAATGGTACACAACTTCTAAAGTTTAACTCTGATTTCAAGCCAGGCTGTCGCTGGCATGTGGACCTTAGCGAAAGTATCAGTAGTCCAGATCTGCTTCAGCAGAACTTGGAAGCTGAGCTACTGGGTGAGGGCCATCATCTCTGGAATCATTCACAGGTCTCTCATTCCCTACGAAGCATGTGAGCCAAGCACAGTTACAAAGTAGATGCTGCCTTGAAGAGCTGTTGCAGAAATTCCTGTTCAACACACTTGCTCACTCTACCTACCTGACCGAAAATGGCCCTGCAGTATTGCTAGTTTTCAATGCTCCCACTCTCCCCATTGAAACTGTCATTGTTCTTACCAAATTGTATAATTCATGAGAAGCATGTTTGGAAAATACCTAATGGAGAACTCTCAGCAATCTCCACCTCCCTTCCTTTGGATGAGGAGCTGTAGCCTGGATTACTCAAAGCCGCAATGCAGAACTGGACAGGCCAAGTCGCATGCTAAGACGCTGTCAATATTCAGACACAGCAGCTCCCTACCATGCCCAAGCCTGGTAGTGAAGCTTTATTTCCCTTAGCTAAGCACTGAGACCTCTGCTCATTGTTCTGCACCTTCTAATACACCTTGTTTTCTGTTCAGGTAAGCTGTACACCTTTGTCCCACACTAGGCTGGCTTGAGTCTTCCCAGAGAAGAGTTTTATTGTCAAAGGACCTTTCTCTCCCTCTTTCTCTTACATGTAGTTTAAAAATGATAAAGTTTAAACACTATAATATTGGGATATAAATATCTCACAGAGGAATAAATAAATCACTGTAAACAGCATTCCACAATCAGTAGCTATTATTATATTATTGTAACTATTATAGCCTTTGGGATAGTTTTGGAACTACCGGGAGTTATTAATCCATGCTGTAATTAAATAAGCCCACAAAATAAAAAGCATTTGACACTCTTCTACAATTTATAAAGATATCTGATTGGTTTTGCAGAATAATTTATAAACCTGTCTTTAAAACATGCTATCGGAAGTCTTAGGGCTTCATTCATTCTTTTTTTTTTTTTTTTTTGTATTTTTCTGAAGTTGGAAACGGGGAGGCAGACAGACTCCCGCATGTGCCCGACCAGGATCCACCCAGCACACCCACCAGGGGATGATGCTCTGCCCATCTGGGGCGTCCCTCTGTTGCAACCAGAGCCATTCTAGCGCCTGAGGCAGAGACCACAGAGCCATCCTCAGCACCTGGGCCAACCTTGCTCCAATGGAGCCTTGGCTGCAGGAGGGGAAGAGAGAGACAGAGAGGAAGGAGAGGGGGAGGGGTGGAGAAGCAGATGGGCACTTCTCCTGTGTGCCCTGGCCAGGAATTGAACCCGGGACTCCTGCACGCCAGGCTGACGCTCTACCACTGAGCCAACCGGCCAGGGCTTCATTCATTCTTTCAAATATGTGCTGTGCCAGGTCCTGTTTAGGAAGCTGACGATACAGAGTACAGTGGAATCAGCGTGCTAAGGGTGTCGAAGCGATGTGGTGATGGTGTGATGGAGTGTCGATGTTGGGAGGGTGGGAGGGGAGACAGAGGCACTTACTAGAAGTGCCCAGAACACTAAGGCTCACCATTCTTGTCTCGCCACCACTAGTGACATGAAAGCTGGAGAAGGGGAAGGAGTTTTATCTGGAGCCTGTGGTGCTCCTGGCTCCCTCTTGACCCCAGCCCAGGGAGAGATGGCAACCTCCATCACAGCTTCCGCTGCTACCTCCCTAGTCCAAGCCCGGATTTTGCCAGGACACTCGCAATAGCCTTCTTACCAGTATTCTGCTCATTCCTGGCCTGCTACTAACACACGCAAAGGGAAATGCAATGTACACAGCAGAATCAAGTTATGAGTGTTATTCAAGTAAACCTATGTAGAGTAGAGGTCAGGTTAAGAGATAAATTAGTGCTGACAGAGGTGTGCTCTCCCCTGTCCTCCTTCAGTTTTGGTCTGACAGGCAACAGTAGGGATACCACCAAAACACAGCTAAAACGAAAAGTTTCTCATATAATATAACCATCACAAGTTAAGTAAGAAAGACTCTTGAAGTGCTTAGGAGGTCTAAGCTAGAGACCAAGAAAGCTGCTAGGGAGTGGACAGAAGTCAACCTGGGAGGCGAGGAAACTGGGAAATGAGAGGCTGAGAAAGCATCTTCGTCTCTGAATCAGCAGACTCTCACTTCTCTGAGTCAGTTCCTCATGACAAGGCTGAGCACTGGGAGCTCGGGAGCAGCCAGAGGAGCGGTCACCATCAGCCATGTCTCTGCCGAGAGGGGGTGACAAGGGACAAGAACTGTGGGCAGGACAGCAGGACAGTCTCTCCCCTGGCCCGGCCGTTCCCTGGCCGTGTGCCTCTCAGGGAGGACACGTACCCTCTCTGAGCCTCGTTCCTCAGCTGCGAAGAAACTGGATGACGACGATACTCCACCTATCTCAGGAGGGTGTTAAACATGTTAAATGTGGGCATGTGAAAGTCCCTCTGACAAGCTGTACAGCTGTAGTCAAATGTGAGTTGCAAACAATATGCACGCATCATCCAAAAGTACTCACTGTCCTATTTGAGTTGCTCAGCTCGTAGTTGACTGCATTGTATTTACACAACAGGAAGCCAAGATAAATAACTTTGGCCACAATAACATCTGGTGAATGATAATTTTATCCAAGAAAGTCAGTCATCTATCCCCCACCCCAAAACACAGCCAATTCTCTGAAAGCTCCAGGCAATTAAGCCTGGATAAATGAACTGATTTATTTTGGAGCCCCTTGTGAACGATAAACTCTAGAACAAATTAGTGCAACAGCTAGAAAATTATTATCTACAAAATAATTAGCTTTCAAATTAACATAAGGCATTCTTTCTTCCACTGATAAATTCCTTTTCCTCCTCCTGTGCAGCTTTCATCACAACAGTTTCCCCTCTTAAAATACCCTTCATGTCACTTTCCAAGCCAAAGCCTCTTAAGTTCTTTCAGGGTCCAAAGGAAGGGGCATCAAACCCGTAAAAACCACCCCCAGTGACCCTTTTCCAAAGATGCTTCCACATCTCCAATGGGAAGACAGAAGGGGCTCTCCACAGACAATCCCTCTGAAGGATTCTCTACTTGGTTAGTGCAGCTCCGAGTCTGCCCGACAGCCCCGTTCAATTCCCCCCTTGGCTAGGCCTTAGCATGGCAGTCACGGTGTAGGGTAGAAGGGCTACAGGTCAGGTGCCCCTCCCAGAAAAGAAGACACGTGGAAGTGGTGTTGATTCACAGTAACCTTGAGCCTGTGTTTCTGTAACAAACAGTTTTCAGATTTTAACGCCTTAGCTACTACTGTAAGGCAGTACTCGCTCCTCGCGCTTCACATACGTCAGAACATTAGACTGTCCCTCCCTGACGCAATTCTGCACCAGATCATGAACTTCTTGAGGACAGGGACACCACATCTTAAATTCATTTTGTGTTTTGTTGTGTAGCTAAGCAGACACTGAACAGAGTGAAAGCACTTGTTAAATTGTTCTTAAGTCAGAAGTAACCTCTGTCCTCTCATATTTACTCGGGCTGTCTCACAAATAGCTAGCTGTTCACCTAAGTTCTGGGAACACTCACACAGGGACAACAAAACCTCATTATGCCTTGGCTTGAGGTGACACACTCAAATGATCCTCTGGAAAATACTTACACATTTAAAAATCTGACTGTTTGATTAGTCCACAACACAAGCTAATGCTACCCTGGGGTATCAGTCCTCAAAGGCAGTCAGTTATACTTCACCCAGTAGAACTGTCGTGACTATTGACTTTTTTTTTTATTAAAGGAAGATTGCCCCCCAAACCAAACTTCTTAGGAAGAAGTTTTCTTAGCAGAGACGATTTTTACTACTCGTTTGTTTGTTTATTTATTTATTTATTTATTTATTTATTTATTTATTTATTTTTACAGAGACAGAGAAAGTCAGAGAGAGGGATAGATAGGGACAGACAGGAACGGAGAGAGATGAGAAGCATCAATCATCAGTTTTTCATTGCGACATCTTAGTTGTTCATTAATTGCTTTCTCATATGTGCCTTGACCGTGGGGCTACAGCAAACCGAGTAACCCCTTGCTCAAGCCAGTGACGTTGGGTCCAAGCTTGTGAGCTTTGCTTAAACCAGATGAGCCTGTGCTCAAGCTGAAGACCTCAGGGTCTCGAACCTGGGTCCTCTGCATCCCAGTTCAATGCTCTATCCACTGCGCCACCGCCTGGTCAGGCACTACTCATTGTTTAAAAGAGCTACATTCAGGTACACTAGTAACTTCGATGACATAAAAAATATGACTAAATCCAATAATTTGGTTTTTAGAAGTAGTATCATCTAATAGTCATTTTCAAAGTATTCCCTGGAAATTCAAAGGGAGCAATGAAACCCTGCCCAATAGAAATATGCTGTGAGAAATATACATATATATATATGTACATGTGTGTGTGTATATATATAATTTAAAAAATTTTAGTACTCATTTTTAAAAAGCAAGAACAGGTGAAATGAATTTTAATAATGTATTTAACCAAACATATATAAGGTGTTATTCCAACATGTGACAATATAAAAAATTATTAATGAAATATTTTTTTCATACTATCTTTAAAACCCAGTGTGAATTTTACACTTACTGAACATCTCAATTCAGACCAGCCAAATTTCAAGTGTTCATCAGCCATGTGGCTCGTGGCTACTGAATCGCGTAGCACAGCTCTGGAAAACCCTTAAGAAGAACTACAGGGGTGGTATACATGTATGATTTGCCAGTGGAAGAGTCTAGAAGGCTAGAATCAAGTGTCCAGAGGTGTTAGTGAAATCTTTAAGAGAGTTAAGAGGAAGCTGACTGTCTCCCCAACCCCCATACAAACAGAACTGAGAGGAATCATTACCTCTATTTACCAAACCATAAGTATGTACTTTAGCCAATCTCAAATGCTATAATAATGAAAGTCACATGACAAGGGAACTGAAAATTGAAGAATTACAAACACCAAGAGATAACAAAGAAAAATCTGGAGTATGACATCAATCTAGTTCTCCGTAGAAGGAAAAGACATCTCATGACAATTAGTCAACACTCTGGAGCAACTCTTTTTTTTTTTTTAATTAAAAAAATTATTTTTTTCTGAAGTGAGAAGCAGGGAGGCAGAGAGTCAGACTACAGATCCAACTGGCATACTCACTACAGGGCAATGCTCTGCCCATCTGGGGCACTGCTCCATTGCAACCAGAGCAATTTTCTTAGCACCTGAGGCGGAGGTTATGGAGCCATACTCAGTGCCCAGGCCTTGGAGCCTTGGCTGTGGGAGGAGAAGAGAGAGACAGAGAAAGGAGAGGGGGAAGGGTGGAGAAGCAGATGGTCGTTTCTCCTCTGTGTCCTGGCCGGAAATTGAACCTGGGACTTCCACACGCCAGGACGACGCTCTACAGCTGAGCCAACCAGCCATGGCCTGCAGCAACTCTTGACCATTCGCTCCTCTCCTTCCATCCTCTCCCTCAACTTAATAAGTAAACTTGTTGGCTTTTTTTCCATGTCCTTCCCATGGTACAAAGGGAGTGTACACCAAAAAAAGTACATTGCATTCTGTGCAATGAAGAACCTTGCAACTCATTTGATACTTTGCTTAGGCCTCTTGCACCCACTTCTACACCTGGACTTCTAAGATTCCTAGATGATGTCTCAAGGCTCTTGGAATCTCTGGGAAGATGCACACTGCTGCACTCATGGGCACTGAAATTCTGTTAGCTCTTTGAGCCCTTCGCTCTATCACGGTATTATCCCTTGGAGCCCAACGTTTCCATGAATGATTGATCCAAGAACCAATAACATGCTGTTCTGTCTTCTTTCACAGACTTCATTTCTACTCATGCCATTTTCTAGTATGACTCTGACTTCACCCTTCTATCCTTACAGCTGCCTTATTCCCTCCAAGCCTGACCTCTGACTTTATATAATCTTCCAGGGTCTTCCTCTATCAAACCCATCCTGGCTTTACTTCTTTGTCCTTTACAGCCTTACAAAGTCACTTTTCTAATTAGCCACCATTATCAGTTGGTTGGTTGGAACACCCTCAAAACTCATTGTAGGATCGGCTGACCATTTACCTTCTCCATGCTAAGGCTGCTGGGTGCTGCACGGTACTCTCACTGTACAAATGATTCTCGTTATTCGCAATGCTCAACTTCTATAAAGTCTCTGGTAAGACTGCACTGGTAAATAATGACCCATTGCCATTAAGGGAAATATAGAATTAAGCTCCTGTAAGCCTCGGCCACAACATTTTCATCAACTGATTCATAATACTTAACTATGTTTTATGTATGTTTCTGATTATTTTTATTTTTTTAGATCTTATTTATTGATTTTAGAGAGAGGAGAGAGAGAGAAGTGAGGGGAGGAACGGGAAGCATCAACTCGTAGTAGCTGTTTCTCATATGAGCCTTGACCAGACGAGCCTGGGGTTCTGAACCGGTGACCTCAGCATTTCAGGTTGATGCTCTACTACACCACAAGTCAGACCGTGTGCTTCTGTTTAAATACACTTTATTAAATATATACTGATTGCTGCTTCAAAACACTGAAATCACAACACTATACTCATGCCTGAACGAAGCTTATCTAAGGGACATCACAGCCTTCTTGTTTTAGGAACACCAGATAGCACATCAAACACTATGCTTGGGGGACATTTTAAACAGCAAAATCACGAAGGAAAAGAACAAAAATGTAAAAAAAAAAGTTGCCACCTGAGTACTAAATAGACTGTGAAAAGGATGTAAGAAGGCAGAGTATTGCCTTTTTTTTTTTTTACCTCAGCAGGGAACACGCTCATTGGGTGAGTCAATATCTTGCCCATCTGCCCATGTCCCTGAATGACCGTAAAAGCATCACAAGCATCGAATTTGGGCTTATAAACCAATTTTAGTGGGCAAATTCACAAACATGGAGTCCACGAGTAACGAGGAGTGGCTATACTTAGCACCTGCTACGGTTTCTGTGCCCACTTCCTCTATTATGTTCTAAGTCCCTGAAAGCAGATCATGTCTTAATCCTCCAGACACCAGCACAGTGCTCAGCATACAGAAGGCACTCAATACATGTTTGTTAACCAGAACCTTATTCACATCCACCTCTGCCTCCCTCTGCAGGAAAATGTTTTGCTTCTTCTAGTCTAAGAAAAAGACTAGATAGACCCTGATCTCTGGGTCTCACTGTCCCTCACCTGCTCAGGGACACTGCTTCATCAGCTGCCCCACCATGTCCACCTTTTACCTACTTGCAACCCTTCTATATAGGTGGCTCATAATGAACTCAAGATTACTTACTTCTATTACCCTCATTTTGTAATTCTATACCATGCAGAGAAGGTGTGGGAAATGAAACACCTGGGGTCAGTACTGACAGTCCACAGAGGCAGGGAAGCATCACCCTTTGCAAGCCTATGGAGAACAATGACCATCCAAAAGACAATGCCCTGCTTTTTAACGGTGGTCAGTTGTAACTCGTAAAATTCCTAGTATCACAAAGATACCAACATGAAAACTCCTAAGGGTTCTCCATGCAGAAGAAACATCCAAAGCTGAGAGTATCTGCAGACACTAAAAATAAAAATGAGGCATAAGAAGAGACTGGAAGCAATACCTCCTGAGAGTGTTTAGGGAGAAACCACAAATTCCTATCAGAAAACTCCACCTTCTCATTTGCTGCTGCCCTCCCTCACCCACCCCTCGCCCTCCACACCCACTGCTCACGCTCAACCCTACCTATTCTGTGCGAGTTAGGGTTCCAGAAAACGAGTATACAAATTCAAATCACAATAACTTGGTCTTTATTTTTAGAAAGTCATCTACAGGTAAAATAGAAAGACAATAAGAATTTTTTTTTTCTGAAGTTGGAAACGGGGAGGCAATCAGACAGACTTCCGCATTCACCCGGCCGGGATCTACCCGGCACTTCCATCAGGGGGCGATGCTCTGCCCATCTGGGGTGTTGCTCTGCGCAACCAGAGCCACTCTAGCGCCTGAGGCAGAGGCCATGAAGCCATCCCCAGCGCCCGGGCCATCTTTGCTCCAATGGAGCCTCGGCTGCGGGAGGGGAAGAGAGAGACAGAGAGGAAGGAGAGGGGGAGGGGTGGAGAAGCAGATGGGCGCTTCTCCTGTGTGCCCTGGCTGGGAATCAAACCCGGGACTTCCGCACGCCAGGCCGACGCTCTACCACTGAGACAACCGGCCAGTGCCGACAATAAGAATTTTTAAATTATGAGTTCAAATATCAAAATGACTTAAATACACGTATTTAGCATCTAACTCTCCAAATGGAAAGACAAAAAACCTATGGAGGTGCTACATCAAATAAAAACTAAAGGAACCCACCGAATTCAGAGGCCTAAACTAACTCAATCCACAAGCTTTGGGGAGCACTCTGCAAGTCCTCCTGGACCCTGTCTTTCGGCACAGTTAGCACCATTACAAGTTACAACAGAACGTTGTGGACTAAACCGTCATGAACTGAACTGCTCAAGGGCAGGGATATATCTCCTTTATTCTTGTATTCTACCAACCTATTGTACCTGGACTATGGAAGATGTTCAGTAAATGCTCTTGAATGAAGATTTATTGTATGGGGCCCTATAAGCTCATCTGTAAGTTTACTTTTAGAGTTCAGAAGACATGTCAGAAACATCACACAGGATAGCCAGAGTACCTGGCCACCCAGGTTGACCTATAGTACAGCCACTGTTTTAACAAACAAATGAACTAACTGGTCTTCATAATGTAATAACACCTTTAACATGTTAACTATGAGAAATGCCTTCTAAGTGGTAGGAGCCAGCTCTTTTACATGGAAATACACACATACCAATCCCACTCTATTTCAGAGGCTCTGAGGCTGAGAGAGGCCGGCAGGAGACTGCTCGAGAATCAAGGGAATGTTGAAGGAACGCAGAGCTTAAAGAACAGTAATCTAAAGTAGCCAAGGCACCGAGAACACAACGTGGTTCTCTCCTGCTCTGGGAAACCGAGTGGTTCCATGAGGCACCACCACTTCCTGGGTAAACACGCTGTTCCAATTTTGTCAGATTCTGCAAAGAAATAAGGGACCAATGACAAGGTGTGACTGGAGATCAGGAAAGGCCTGGTAAGCCTGGACAGGGGTGAGGGGTGACAGAATTCTCATCCTTGCTCGGCAGAGAAAGGCAACATGGCAGAAGCACTGATCATGCAATGCACTAGGCTAACTGCCAAGTCTAGGACATGGAAGAAATGCTTTGAAATTTTTCATAAATTTCCCTGAACACCAACCACAACCAGAGGTCACACTCAGTAGAAGACAGTATAACAAATGGTTAATTGCTTACTTAGCTAACAACTGAGCAACTTCCTATGAGCTTAGCAGAGTACTTTGCCCTCACTATCTCATTTAATAGGGACTCTGCTTCAATGTACAGATATGAAATCCGAGATGGAAAGTAATCTGCCCAAATGGACACAGCTAATAAAAAAGAGGTGGGGTTCAAATCCCACACATATTCACAAATACCCTTAACTGCCTTGCTTTCCTTAAAAAAAAAAACAACTAAATTTAAAATATAAACAAACTATAAGTACTGAACAGATATAAGTTGGCTCTATGTAGAAAGTGCTTAGAACAGGACCTGTCCAAGGTGGATGCTCACTAAGTCTTATTGTTACCAATTTTCTACTAAGGCAGACTAGACGTAGGAAGGCAGGAGCAAGCTAAAGAAATGGAACTTTGTTTTTAAAATTATACTGCTGTGGGCTCTGGCCAGGTGGTTCCGTGGATAGAGCATTGTCCCTGCACACTGAGGTCGCAGGTTCAATCCCTGGTCAGGCACATATAGGAAGCAACTGATGAGTGCCCAACTAAATGGATCAACTAAGTGGAACAATGAGTTGATGCTTTCCTCTCTCTCCCTCTTTCTCTCTCGTCCTTCCCCCATCTTTCCCTCCTTTCCTTTTCTCTCTCTATCAAATCAATGGGACGTTTTTTTTAAATTATGCTGCTGTGAAAGTCCAGTTTGAGTTAGTTAATCTTGGCTTTTCACTACTGCCCCTTGACAACCCGAGATTCTGCAGCAATTAACTGCTAGTCTCACCCTTCCAGCACTCCAAACCCTTCAAGGCTTTAAACAAAGGAACCATGGCAGACAGCTAATTCCTTCCTCCTTTCCCTTAAGTAAGGCATTATTTTAACCCAGAACGCCCTCACCACTCGAGTAACTGTTAGCACTAAGCCAAATCACCACCAGCCCTAGAGTAGGAAAAAAAATTTTCATTACTTTCAACTAGAAACGATTCTGCTGTTGTATAAGCTTTCCCTTTTTATATTGTTTTTATTCTCGACTGAGGACAGAGCGTGTAAGGGGAAAAAGTCAAGTGGCTTTGACTGCTACATATGGCCATAGCACACCTGATTGCCAACAATAGCTGAATGCCGGGAAATCCTGTGAGTGTGTGTTTAGAGAGCTGGGGCAGGGAGGCTGGGACAGTTACTAGGTGAAATCCAGACTGTGGTCAACAGCAAGCAGGTGTTCCTCTGGAGGCTAGCCTGTTTTTGTGGAACCTATTTTCATCTTTTCTCAAAGAACACAGCAACATTTCACGAGGACTGTCCATATGTACAGCCTCTTTCACATGAAGCAGTCATGTGTTATAATGCCAGAAGTGTTCATAAAGAAACCTAGGCTAAACTAGGAGATGACCTCATCTCCCCTATAATATTACCCCATCAAAAACCCCAAACAAAAGCTGAGACTGATCTTCTCAAAAGGAAAACTGAGGTCAAAGAATGTGAGCATACAGGTCCTTTGCTTATTCATTCTTTCAAACGTTTCTCAAGCACTTATATATGCCAAGTGCTATATGCCAAAGAGAATACAGACAAGGTATGGTCCCCCGTCCTTGCAGTGGAGTGGTCGAGTAGTGCAGAGGCAAATACAAGCCAGCAGGAGAGGATGCTGAGTGCAACGGAGAGTTAAGAGAAAGCAGGGCTGTCCAGTCCCGGGGAGGGGAGCACTACCAGCAAAGGCTTCCAGCTCTCAGAGCACTTACCATGTACCAGGAACCGTTCTAACTTTGCAAGAACAGGCCCATCTGAATCTCATAACCACACCAATGTACCAGGAAGACAGCAGCACAGAACAGAGCAGCTCAGCAGATCACACAGAGTGTAGAGCTGTTAAGCGATGGTGTCAGGATTGGAAACCAGAAGTCTGGCTCCAGAACTCAGCCCACCCCTAACCACCACCCTAGGAAGGAGTCAGGAGGTTAAAGGTGGAAGGGAGGCGGCGAGTTCCAGGCAAAGAAATCTTTATCAAGGGAAAGTTAAAATTGAGGAACCAAAAAAAGTCACTTTGACTGGTGCAAGAAGTATGAGGGGAAGAGCAAAGAGAAATGAGACCGGGATAGCCACGTGAAGGGGTTTAGAAGTGATTTTTGAGTTATGTGTACAGTTCCGAGCACAGCAATATCAGGAAATGGCACAAATCTAATGAAAATAAGACGCAGTTTCAACACACACAAAAGAATGCAGATTTATGATCATTAAAAATAAAAAAATACATTTTAGCTATAAATTCATAACAGCTTTTAACAAGGGCAACACAAAGGATCTTGCCATACTCATAGGGCTAAAAATTGGTTAAGGCCCGATGCAGGAACCAAGAGTTCTGTGTTTCAGACCTGGCCTTACCATACAGACAACAATTTCTGTGACCTTGGCTGGTGAACCTGTCTTCCAGTGTATAAAATAAATACAACCACTCTGGAAAATAAAACCCATGTAAATGCAAATGATTATAGTCAAGTTCGTCTTATCAATTACACTCTCTCTGAAATACAGCTCTTTAACACACCACAGGACATGTAACTGATGTATACCTCTCTCACCACAACTTATAGAAAACCGTGGGAAAATTGGTTTGTATCACATGTAACTCCTAATCTTGGCATCCTAAACCTCCAGCACAGCTTGTTTCTGCTTTGGAATCATCACCACCCCACTTCATAGGCTAAACAAATCTTCCCGTCTCTGCTAAGGAAAAGAAATGGCTCAATGAAGAGGGCTTCTAGCTAATTGCTCTCATGGGGCACAGGGGATATTCCTGACTTTCTCAGGAACACCTAAGTGTGCTACCCGGTGGTCCACTCTTAGACTGCGGGGGCAGCCACCTGGCGTCACAGGTGCTTCTTTTGCAGACGTGAAATTCAAGCCACAGACCAGACCCGGGAACTCACAGAAACTCTACAGCCTTGAAAAGCAAGACTCAGAACATAACCTCTCCCCCTTGTGTTTCCTATCCCCACCACCACCAAAAAATTACCTCATCTAAGTCCATTAAAGTGGCAAATTAAAGGTAGAGCGCAGCAGTACGAAGAGGAAATCACAAAAAGTCATCAGGAGAGGGTAACCCCAGGAGATCAAAATCACAATGACTTTCACTCTGGTTAATTTGTCACTACATTTTTAGGACACAGGGAGCAAGAATCTCACAGAATAAAGGTTGCAGGGTGACTACTGGAGCCTCTTCCAAAACTAAGTTGTGTTCTTTGGAAAAATAAAAACCCACTGTCAACCCACATTACTATTTAGGGACAGCCACAATTTATGGGTGAAATAAATATTTTCAAGCCCTAGTTGGCCCACTTAATTCAAAACTGATAGCCACAAAATTCAAATGGAAGAAACAAACTTCTGATAGTCCCTTGGAGCTGTGACAGTACAAGATTTATATGCTAGCAAACTTAGTGTTTTTTTGGGGGGGGGGGTGTTTTGGTTTGTGTTTTAAACTACACCCATGGGAAACCAAGGTAAGTATTCCTTTATTCATCTGAGTCTCATCTACCATTCAAGTTTTTACTACATGAACTACATTAACACACAGGTATCTATCTGATGGTCACTCATTTTTATGAGGATAAAACAGTATGAAGCCAGCAGAATATTTATCTTGGACAGAGAACTAGATTAGGACTAGAAAACAAAAGTAAGAATAAGCAACCATTTCTCTAGAAGGAGATGTACTATATAAACAGCGTGGTCTTTCAGTGATGAATGTGAAGACTGAATTTAACATTTTTAAAACTAATCTGAGCGACAGACTGGCCAGGGGGATAGGGCCATATTTCCAACTGGCACTAATCTTTTCTTTTTTTAACCAGGAAAATGCCCAATGAGAGGGAACACACAGTAAGATCTTTTAGGGTTCTTTGAACAGATAAGTAGGAAATGAGTTTCTCGTCTGGTCAGTTTAGGTAAATATGGTACTCAAGCTATTCTTATGACAGAACAAAGCTCTAAAAAACATTCTCAACAGAGGAAGTTTTGTATTTCTGAGGCAGTGAATCTCAGAAATCTAAACTGGAACCAGCATAGAAAAAAATAAAATAATCTATAAAAAAGAGTCTCTCAGGTTCAAATAATTTTTCTTTGAAAAGAACAAAAGGAAGTTGACACAATAAGATGCATGAACAAGATAACCGCACTTACTAGTTAAATTCGGAAACACCAGTATTGGAAGATGTTCTTAAAGCTTCAGAGACAAACTCATGCAAAATTGTTAAAGGAACTTTATACAGTGGCTAAGAAATTTAGTATTTCTCTAAGTAGTGGTACTAGCTGAAAATAAACAGGCTCAAATAAAGACACTAAAACATTTTCTGAACTCCTATTAATGTACTCAATGCTATTTTATGCATGTAGGGACATACATATAATGTTCCTTGCACTCAAGGTACAATTTGGTAGTGTCTAGATAATTTAAAAAAAAAATGAGGAGAATATGGGGTCATAAAAAAAAAAAAGAACTCTTAAGTACAAGAATTCAGAGAGCATGCCCATTTGGAGGCAATCAGCAAAGACAATCAGAGGTGGCATCAGAACTGAGTTTGGAAGAACAAACAGAATTTTGACAAAAGTAATTTTGGTGGAGAGAATAGGAAAAAAAGTCTTAAGGGCAAAATATGGAACTCCTGGCCCTGGCCGGTTGGCTCAGTGGTAGAGCGTCGGCCTGGCGTGCAGAAGTCCCAGGTTCGATTCACGGCCAGGGCACACAGGAGAAGCACCCATCTGCTTTTCCACCCCTCCCCCTCTCCTTCCTCTCTGTCTCTCCCCCTCCCGCAGCCAAGGCTCCATTGGAGCAAAGATGGCCCAGGCGCTGGAGATGGCTCCTCGGCCTCTGCCCCAGGCGCTCAAGTGGCTCTGGTTGCAACAGAGCGATGCCCTGGAGGGGCAGAGCATCGCCCCCTGGTGGGCGTGCCGGGTGAATCCCGGTCGGGCGCATGCAGGAGTCTGTCTGACTGTCTCTCCACCTTTCCGGCTTCAGAAAAATACAGGAAAAAAAAAAATGAAACTCCTGGCCTCCTGGCAAACACTGGCTTAATACCTCCCCTGATAACAATGTCTCATGAACATCATCACTACCTGAAATATCCCACTGCCCCTCAAATTCAAGATGTGCAAAATCAAACATATATATTGCCTTTTCAGAAGTCATTCTCCTTATAACCATATTATTTCCATTAATTATTCTAGAATTCTCCCAGGCTTAAAACCTTAAAGTTATTTTATATATTACTACTTTTTCAGAATTGTCCTTTTTGTTAACAATTCCCTTTCTCTCTCACTTTCACATCCCATCTAGTTTTTCCTTTCAAGAAGCCTCACATGCATTCATTTCTCCAAGCATACCAGTTAGCTCCCTGAGGAAACAACATTCAGAGAAAGCAATGGGAGATACATAAACCCTTAATTACTTGCTAAACTCTGATGCCAAATCTCAGCCTCCAACCCTAGTAAGTTAGGCCATGCTTCAGACTGGATGGGACCAGATGGAGGAGTCCAGCTGTGAGGATTTTAGGCCACCCAGAGCCTAAACCAATGTAGGTCAAATGACCTCCTCCTCTGTCCCTATAAGGCCACACAGGAACTAAACTGATGGACCACTACTGGGAATGTTGGAGGAAGAAAGGAAAGAAGGGAGTGAGGGAGGGAGGGAGGGAGGAAAGAAAGGGAAGAAAATATGAAGTCTCCTTTCCCCAATGCTTAGGGCAGAGTTGGTCAAGGTCCCATATCCCAAAATATTTCTAGAACGGAAAGAAAAGGGAAGTCTTCTAACCAGTGGGGAGATAACTAATAGATTAACAATACTTTGCCCTGGCCGGTTGGCTCAGCGGTAGAGCGTCAGCCTAGCGTGCGGAGGACCCGGGTTCGATTCCCGGCCAGGGCACACAGGAGAAGCGCCCATTTGCTTCTCCACCCCTCCGCCGCGCTTTCCTCTCTGTCTCTCTCTTCCCCTCCCGCAGCCAAGGCTCCATTGGAGCAAAGATGGCCCGGGCGCTGGGGATGGCTCTGTGGCCTCTGCCCCAGGCGCTAGAGTGGCTCTGGTCGCAACATGGCAACGCCCAGGATGGGCAGAGCATCCCCCCTGGTGGGCAGAGCGTCGCCCCTGGTGGGTGTGCCGGGTGGATCCCGGTGGGCGTGCCGGGTGGATCCCGGTCGGGCGCATGCGGGAGTCTGTCTGACTGTCTCTCCCTGTTTCCAGCTTCAGAAAAATGAAAACAAACAAACAAACAAACAAACAAAAAAAAAAAAAAAAACAATACTTTGCGATTTGATTTAAAGGAGAAGAGAAGCCCTATTATTTTATCCTTGAGGATAACTGTGCCCCTCCCCCACTAAAAACATCTCTGGGTTATTAAAAGCCTAGTACTTCGCACATAAAGGTTTCTAACATAAAGGAAAGAGAACAGGTCTAACACATTCTAGCAGTCGGCCCTTTATTTAACCCCAGAGAGGTTACCTACTATGGTCTGCTTATTGGACCACAACAATTCTGACAATCAGGTGCTAATTTTGACATAATTCTGAAAAGAACCTTTCTCTTAAACAGCTACTTAACATGCTAGCAGGGTCAAGGCAATCTCAAAACAACTCACGCTCGCTGTGTTAAACACAATATTGACTTTAACGGTCCAAGCTGAAAAACTCAATACTGGCTGGAGTAGTCTAAAGAGCAGTGCTGCACAGTGATCAGCTATAAGAGCAAAGTCCAATGCAGCTTGGATATGAAGGGAAGAAGCTTGGAAGAAGGAAGACAAATGATGAACCAATGAAAGCGGAAGTTTGCATCTACGGAACTAGACTGCTTTTTAACAGCTTTATTTGGCGCCAGCAGAGGCTGCATACTTCCCTTGGCACGTTATCTAACCTAGCACCCCCCACGCAGTGAGGGGCAGTACTCAGCACTTCAGCAAGATAAGATTACAGGACAATCGGAAGTTTTCCCTTTTTCTAGCTTCTCAAACGCCTTTCTCTCATTCCTGTGCGCGTGCACACGCGCATGCACACATGCGCATGCACACACACACACACAAACACACACACACACCTTTCTGCTGTAAAAATCTATCATGAGTAACGGAATTAATCAAAGTCTTCAAACACAAACTCATCTTGGCTGAAGTCTGGAATTTTAGGACATAGCTACAACTTACTCTTCACAAATGTTTGGGAAATTAATCAATACAAGCAGACCTGTCAGGAAACCACTTTAAAAAAAAGGCGCTCCTAAAATAGAAAAAGAGATTCTGGAGGTGGAAGGAGAGATGACTAGGCAGAGCAGAGAGGATTTTTAGGCCGGTAAAAATATTCTGTATGTTATAATGACGAATCTATTTTATTATACATTTGTTCAAACTCATGGAATACATAATGTCAAGAATGAACCCTGAAGTAAACTACGGACTTTGTGTGATTATGGGGTGTCGATGTGGGTTCATCCTCGGTAATTAAGGTACCATTGTGGCGAGTGACCATGATACTGAGGGAAGCTCAGTATGTTTGGAGGTAGGGGTATATGGGACATCTCTGTACCTTCCTCCCGGTTTTAATGCAAATCTAAACCTGCTCTAAATAAATAAAGTCTGAGAGAGAGATCTGATAGGTTTATTAAAGACGGATTTCGACACCGGCTAGATGGGAAACTGTCAAAGCACGAGCAGGGCGTTTTCTATTATTTTAGTTTTATTTTCTCTTCGGAGATAAAAGAGGTCCGGGATGGGGAGACAGAGGGAGAACGAAGGGATGTCGGTTCTGCTTACTGACACCACATACTTGAATCCCAGCACCAACATTTAAGTTAAGGGACCTGTGCTGAGCAAGCTGCTTCATCAACCCACTACCACAAGTGCACTGACTCCCCAGTGCCTTTGGAGGGGGAACTCCATCTTCGGGTAAGGACGAGCTACTGGCCATTTCCCCGCCATCTGAGACAGGATTAGCACTGGGAAGTAGCTGAAGGAGCTGGAAGGAGAGACAAATAATATTTAAGGCAGAGTTAAAAGAGCTGATGCTTCTCAAATGTGTAACAGGTGCCAAGGACTGTGCAGTAGGTATGACTGACATATGTTATCTCTAGTCAGAACAACCTTAAAGAAAAGTGATTTTATATCCATGTAGAGGTGAAAAAACCTCCATGGGGATAATATACCCTATACTGTAAATGCAGGAGCCAGGTCTGATCTTTGAAGACACAAATCCATAAGGGAGTCCCCACTCTATTAAGCCTCAAAGTCTAGACTGAAGACTTTGAGGTCACCTCTAAGGTCATCTATACTCTTTGGGGTCACCTAAATTTAAAACTTAAATTTAATAATGCTTGCAAGACCCTGAACAATCTGGCCCCAATGGATCTTGCCTCCCAGGAGCACTCTAACTTCAGAGAACAGTCCATTCATGAATCCAGGAACACCTCTACGGGAAGGAGTCTGCGTTCCTCAACCCTCTGAATCCCACCCACAGATCTTATCTGCTCAGTAAAGCCTTCCCCACCAGCCAGACTAAAGAGCCCTCACTTCTTCCTTTCTTCTTACTCTGATTTCAGAGATCTGGTCCTGAACTACTGCTTTGTATCAATTCCTTTTTTAAACTCAACATCTAGTATTTGTACAATTAAATGGAAAGCTCCCTAGAAATAATATTTAGATCTCATACTTCTTTAAAACTCCACAGAATCTTAACTGCTGTGGTAGTTCAAATATATTAACCCATAGAGAGGGACTACAGATCCCGTAGTAGGAAAGATTCACCGACTAGGGTTTGGGTTCCCAGCGTCACTAGTTAAGCACTTAGTATTCGCCGTCAAGCCTAAATTTATCTATAAATTAGCTTATACCTACGCTCAAGGCATAGCTGTGAGACATGAGTGAGATGAGTAGATAGAAGCCACTCAGCAGTGCCCAGCACATGGTGGACGGTTTTATATTCTGTAGATGTTAGAGGGGTCTCTTTAACATTCTTGAATAGTAGCTATTTACAGGCACGTCAATCAAGAGAAGCCATTTATGCCTGACCAGGCGGTGGCGCAGTGAATAGAGCGTCAGACTGGGATGCAGAGGACCCAGGTTCAAGAACCCGAGGTCGCCAGCTTGAGCGCGGGTTCATCTGGTTTGAGCAAAGCTCACCAGCTTGGACCCAAGGTCGCTGGCTCCAGCAAGGGGTTACTCGGTCTGCTGAAGACCCACGGTCAAGGCACATATGAGAAAGCAATCAATGAACTACTAAGGTGTTGCAACGCGCAATGAAAAACTAATGATTGATGCTTCTCATCTCTCTCCATTCCTGTCTGTCTGTACCTCTCTATCCCTCTCTCTGACTCACTCTCTGTCTCTGTAAAAAATAAATAGGCCCTGGCTGGTTGGCTCAGTGGTAGAGCGTCGGCCTGGCGTGCAGGAGTCCCGGGTTCGATTCCTGGCCGGGGCACACAGGAAAAGCACCCATCTGCTTCTCCACCCTTTCCCCTCTCCTTCCTCTCTCTCTCTTCTCCTCCCGCAGCCGAGGCTCCATTGGAGCAGAGTTGGCCTGGGCACTGAGGATGGCTCCATGGCCTCTGCCTCAGGCACTAGAATGGCTCTGGTTGCAACAGGGCAACGCCCCAGATGGGCAGAGCATTGCCCCCTGGTGGGCATGCCGGGTGGATCCCGGTCGGGTGCATGCGGGAGTCTGTCTGACTGCCTCCCGGTTTCCAACTTCAGAAAAATACAAAAAAAATAATAAATAAATAAATAAATAAAAATTTTTTAAAAAAAGAGAAGCCATTTACACATCTATCATCTGTAATATGTCCACTAATTAACAAGACTTACAAGATGAAAATACTTCTTTAAAACCATAAATGGCTATTTGCATTATAAAACAAATTTTCTCCTAATTTTATTTTTTGTCCACACAATTTTATAATAAAGGATTTTTTAAAAGGATATTTACCTGCAAGTTCATTACCATATCATATCAACTGCTGTATTTTTGCTTTTCTTTGTAGGCTATATACATTTACATGTTTTCTTAATATATTCATCTTGTGCATCCTAATTGGTTTAGGTTTTTTCACTTAACAAGCATTTGATTATATTAACATTATAGTAAATATTGATGTGTCAATTACATTAATAATTATATATAATCAATGTAGTAATAGTGTTATATTTAATTATATAATGTTAATAGTATATTAAATAAATAATTTGATTATATTAATACAATCTTCAATCATTTACCATCATATAATATCTCATGAAGCTAACACAATTTAGCCACTTTCTTGTTGATAGACAACCATTATGATTTTTAAAAGATTTTTATCATTATAATGATAATGTCTAAAGAATATCTCCATGCACAAGTTTTTTTATTTGTTTTTATCCAACTTCTTCATGCAGAGAACTTTTTTCATTTAAATGACTAGGGTCAAAGAAGTATGAGCATTTTTATGTCTACACAGAACAGCCAGATTAAATTGCAAAAGAGCTTAAAACAATCGGCACAGAAACTGAACTAGACAAGTGAGCAACACTACCAAGAGTGCCCTAGGTCAGAGTTTCACCACCCCACCAGCATTGTTCCTATAGGGCAGTGGTCCCCAACCCCTGGGCCGCGGACTGGTACTGGTCCGTGGGCCATTTGGTACCGGTCCACAGAGAAAGAATAAATAACTTACATTATTTCTGTTTTATTTATATTTAAGTCTGAACGATATTTTATTTTTTAAAAATGACCAGATTCCCTCTGTTACATCCCTCTAAGACAGACTCACTCTTGACGCTTGTCTCAGTCACGTGATACATTTATCCGTCCCACCCTAAAGGCCAGTCCGTGAAAATATTAAACCGGTCCATGGCCCAAAAAAGGTTGGGGACCACTGCTGTAGGGTACTTCAGTCATTTCCATTAATAGTCACTATGCTGGTGACAGGAGTATAAACAGGCAAGTCTCTGAAGAGCAACTGGGCAGGAACTCCATCCTGGGTCCTTATCCTAGAAACATACATAAGGATCTTCTGACCCGGAAGTACACCCTCTCTAACAAAAAGCCTGAAAACATCCTAAATATATCCATCAATAGGGGACTTAGGGGACTGGTTAAAATCAGTGTGCTTGGCTGCACATAAAAATGATCTGGGGCCCTGGCTGGTTGGCTCAGCGGTAGAGCGTCGGCCTGGCGTGCGGGGGACCTGGGTTCGATTCCCGGCCAGGGCACATAGGAGAAGCGCCCATTTGCTTCTCCACCCCTCCCCCTCCTTCCTCTCTGTCTCTCTCTTCCCCTCCCGCAGCCAAGGCTCCATTAGAGCAAAGATGGCCCGGGCGCTGGGGATGGCTCCTTGGCCTCTGCCCCAGGCGCTAGAGTGGCTCTGGTCATGGCCGAGCGACGCCCCGGAGGGGCAGAGCATTGCGCCCTGGTAGGCAGAGCCTCGCCCCTGGTGGGTGTGCCAGGTGGATCCCAGTCGGGCGGATCCCGGTCGGGTGCATGCAGGAGTCTGTCTAACTGTGTCTCCCCGTTTCCAGCTTCAGAAAAATACAAAAAAAAAAAAAAAAAAAATGATCTGGGGAGGGTTTCATAAAGACAGACATGTGGGCTCTGATACAGGCCAATTAAATCAGGATCTCTAAAAGAGTGGTGTGAGCATTTTAAATCTCTTTAGGTAACTTTAATGTCCATCCAAACTTGTGAACCACTAGGTTAAAGTTTTATATTGCATTTAGTCAAGGGAATACTGGGCAACTATTAGCAAAACGCTAAACAGTGTGTACAGCAAAAACCACCATTTTGTGTGAATGAGAGAATTTTTTCCCCTGTATTTGCATAGAATATTTCTGGAAGGATATAAAAGAAACATATAATAATAGTAGCCTTTGGGGAAAGAGATTAGGGGTGTGAATAGAGACACAGTTCAATGTATATCATTTTACATTGCTTGATTTTTTTTTCAGGTGCATTTAAAAATTAATGATGTTGAACAAAATAAGATTATAATTTAATCTGTAAACAAATTCTCAGGAACACATGGCACTAAGCCATGTATAGTAAGTATCCCACAGCAGGGGCCAGGTATCAGTGTTCACAGGGTCAACCATGAGCCCTGCACACCTGAAAACAACCAAGGGCTACCAAGGGTCCTTCTCCCTTTGGGCAGAAACAGGAGTTCCTGCTACCTCCTCCTTCTGCCCTAGCAACTAATTTATTCAATGTACCATTCTAAAGCAAACAGGCACTGCCTGATAGGCTTAGGGAAAATGTTTACTCATAGATCGCTCCCTCAAACAGTTTCAGCCACCATTGATGATATGTTAGTCTGGACTATACTCTTCTTAAAGAACACGTCACATTTATAAATCCATTTTTATTTTTTCAAATGGAAAAATCATACATGGAAAGATGATTCCATTTCTGTCTAAACCACTTCCTTCATGTAACATGCAAACAGTTTCAGCAGAGTTCAGAATACCAATATTGTTTTTAAAATTAAGTGTGTTGCATTTTAAATTTGAAAGAACCAATTGGCTAATTTCATTCTATAATGTATTTCAGTTTCAAGCTACACAACAATTCAAATAAATCTAAAAAGTATAGGACAGAATTTTATGTTAACAACACACAGCTAAATTTCAGAGGTTTGCAGATATATACTGGTACTTTTTCTCAGTCGGTCACGTTCAATAGCTGTGAGACTTTAAAACTGGATCTCTTCTTCCTTTTTTTTTTTTTTTTTTTGAGGAGGTGGCAGGTCCCTTTAGAGTATTTATCTTCTGAATTTGATACCAGAAAAACAATTCATTAATATTAATGGTAAGAAGAAAAGATTTTAACAAGCGTCCTTCAAAAAATGTCACAATGCATGCCAGAAACACCAAGAAAGGCAGTTCCCTAGTTCCCTACAACAACAAAAACACATTAATATTTCAAGAGATCAGATTCTGGAATACCGAGAATCATTAGGGATCATCAGTTTGCAAAACTCTTACATTCATTCAGTCATCAGGTACTCCATTAAATACAACTTCCTGCCAAGACTGCATTAAGCACTACAGGCACAAAGGCAGGGCTAGGGTTCAGAAGAATTCCCATATGCGTGCTCCAACCATAATATGTTTTCTTATTTCACTCAATTACTTTCAAATGTATGTTTTAAAGTGGCAAATTTAAAAATATTGTCACTATTTCTCAATCATCTTGATAAAAGATCTTGAGTAAATGAGGATGGTTAATTAAGAGCTAACTGATAGACTCAATTCTTTTCCCATCACCTCTAAGTTTTCAACTGTAATATAGAAGAAAAATATGTCCAGTTTCCTGGGTACACCAAAGAGAGAGAGTTGGCAATCTGAGGTATTTATAAGGTGTGAAAGACAGAGCTGATCAGACTGTGGATTCTGTTGCTTCTTCCTAACACATCCTAAATCAACACCTGTTTCATCCCTTGAGGAATGTGCCAGTGAACATCTAACTTGTCCTCAAGCTGTGAAAAAACAGAGTTGCCATGACAACCGAATGAAAAGTTTAGTTAGTAGAATTTATCCAATGAAATGCAAAAATCCACTCAATTCCATTAAACTGGTATTATGTGCCTTTATAAGCAAATTTTAATTTTCTGTTTGTAAAACTATCAAAGTAAATGTTAATGTGCTCTGTGGAAATATATCATGAATAAAATATTAAACAAACACAAACATACCTTTTGGCCAGAGTAGCCCACAAATAAATAAAATTAAACAATAACTGTTTGACCATTAAATCTTGGTGATGTCACATTTAGGATTACATGGTCTCAAGTATACCTAAACCAAGGAAAAGAAGACACTCCTGAAGTTAGTATATTTCTTAGGTTGTGTTAAATTGCCAAGTAAATTCATGTACATGTTTAATTTCTGCTGATATTAATATACACAATGCAATGTAGGGTACATTCATAAGCAGACCCTGAATTTTCCCAGAAAAGCATTTCTGTCATAAACACACAGCTGTTGACAATATGTTGCTTACTCAAATTATTAACTTTCATTTCAACAAACACCTATCCTTACTGGAGACTAGACTGAAGGCCTCACCAGATATGTAGGTTTTCAATCCTTCTCCCTCAGATTTTAGAGGATGAATTCCTACTGCACTATTGATTACTCTCACTTAAGACTCCCTCCATGAACTGGTGGTCATTTTCGATTAAACATCAGTGGATAATCCAACACTAACAATCATTTATTGAACAATGTCGTATATCAAATACAACAATATGCTTATTATTATTTATTTTTAAAAATATTTTCTGTATTGGTTTTACAGGGGTGGGTGGGAACGAGAGTTATCAACTCACAGTTGCTTCCCTTAGTTCTTCATTGATTACTTGTCGTATGTGCCTTGACCAGACAAACCCAGGGCTTCGAACCAGTGACCTCAGCATTCCAGACTGACTCTCTATCCACTGCTCCACCACAAACCTGGCACAAATTGCTTATTTATGATCAAAAAATCTTAGGTTTCGTGATAAAATCATCTGCATAAAGCAGTACATGCATCTCTTTATATCACTATGCTGGCCACATATTCTAGAGTACAATCTACAAATTCAACAAGACTTGGGGACACGTAACTAGAAAATATTCTGAATATATATAGAAATGAAAGGCATACAGTTAAAGAGAGAGGACTATGACAGTCAGGGAACCCGACTAATGCTAACAGTCAAGTCTTATGCAAGAGAAAGATCACTGTGCCATACAACACTTACTCCAGGGCATTACAGTATTAATGGCTGTATTTATTGCACTTAATATGTTGTATTATTTCGGCACAAACAGAAAGTGCAATAAGAAAATACACGTAGCATGATGTGTGAGAAGGCACATTGTCCTTCTCAGAAGTCCATTATAAAGGCAGCTGGACGGACTCTGGCTGCACACAAGTGGGATGCCAGCCCATCTCCTTCCATCCCCATCCCACCCTCCCGTTCAAGCACTGGGACAAAAGTGCCTGTGTGGCCCTGAGAAATGAGTCATGGATGTTCCATTTGCAGACAGGGTGGAGTTGAGGGAAATCACTATTTTATGCCCAGTTAACTGGAAAAGTCCATCCTGTTTTTCCTCTTTTACATAATAATCATTTTTTACAAACCTGAGATAAAGAACGCACACTGGTAAGCAGAAACTCACCGAATAATTCAGCACCGTTATACGCAAAGGGGAAGACTGACTTGTACAGCCAAGGACATGATCTCATAGCGCAAGCTTAACAATTCACACTAGGCGAGGGACTTGTACAATCAGGATAAAACATTTGTTTCTTTTCGCCCACACCAAGAAAAACAGTGGCTGGAGAAATAAGTACCCGACCAGTTCCCAAATCAGATTCACCCACCAGGGGTTCACGCGGGCAGCCAAAGCACTTGATGAGGGCAAGGACAATCTCACAACTTCCTTTGCCAAGGAAACACAACAGCAAAGTGGTTTCCTTAAACTGACCTCACAAGTGAACCATGAGAAACACAACCTAAAGCCACAACAACAAACAATACTCTCTTTAGATCTATAGTTGCATTAAAAGACCACGTGCCCAGGCCATCTCGCAAGACCACCTACCAAGTCAAATAACGATGTGTAACATGATCAATTCAGAACTTAAAATTATAATGCATGTTTTAGCTTTAAATACATTCAAGCCAATGCCCTTAACTTACCCAAGTTTTCCCCAAATCTAAAAAGTTGCGTCACGTTTTAATAAGCATATTTAAAATACATATTAATTAGAGCTCTCTTGATCACTAACTCGAGACCTGCCTGGATGAAGACTACACTGGGCTCTAAGGCGGGGGTGGGGGGGTGGGGGGGTGGGGGTGGACAGTGGCTCCGCCAGACTAATAAAAATTGTGCACGGGTGTGTTGCCTACAACTATCAGCATCACCAATTAAACTGGCCTCCTAAGATTGACAGTGAACTGAGGTGTTAAGCACATTAAAATTCACAGCATATTACTTTTCATAACAGAAACTACCAGTTATTTTAATAAAAAGGAAAAATTCTATGAGTTTTTATTCAAATCAGTTTTCTCCTCACATTATTCTGACTCCTTTCTTCATAGTGTAAAACACCCCAAAGACAATTTAGCATTTAAAATAATATTTTTAAGATTTTATTTATTCATTTTAGAGAAGGGGAAAGAGAGAGAAAAAGAGAGAAAAAGAGAGAAGGGAGAGAGAAGGGAGGGAGGAGCAGGAAGCATTAACTCCCTATGTGCCTTGACCCAACAAGCCCCATGTTTCGAACCAGCAACCTCAGCGTTCCAGGAAGACCCCTTATTCACTGCACCACTACAGGTCAGGCACATTTAAAATAATTTTAATTATGAAAGTAATGTAAATTTCTTAGAGAAAAATCCAAAATACCAACAACAAAAAAATAAAACACAAAAGAGTAAAACAAAAGTTTTACGCCTGACCAGGTGGTGGCGCAGTGGATAGAGCGTCAGACTGGGATGCGGAGGACCCAGGTTCGAGACTCCAAGGTCACCAGCTTGAGCACAAGCTCATCTGGTTTGAGCAAACCTCACCAGCTTGGACCCAAGGTCGCTGGCTCAAGCAAGGGGTTAATCGGTTTGCTGTAGCCCACGGTTAAGACACATATGAGAAAGCAATCAATGAACAACTAAGGTGTCGCAATGAAAAACTGATGATTGATGCTTCTCATCTCTCTCCGTTCCTGTTTGTCCCTATCTCTCTCTCTCTCTGACTCTCTCTCTGTCTCTGTGGGAAAAAAAAAAAGTTTCACGAGTGCTTTGGCAACCCCTGTTAATATGCTGGTGTAAAATGTTCCTAACCCTTGTCCATATGTGCATAATCAAATTACATGCTCCTATTTTAAATATTATTCATCTGTTTATAACTTTTTACTTTTTCTATTAAGAACACATTTCCGTGTCTGAATATATACATAAGTGTATTTGTGTATATGGGGTGTGTTTGTGTGCGTGCGTGTGTATATATGGTGTGTGTGTGTGTATGATGTGTGTGTATATATGGTGTGTGTGTATATATCAGAGGTATATGGTGTGTGTGTGTGTGTATGATGTGTGTGTATGATGTGTGTGTATATATGGTGTGTGTGTATATATCAGAGGTATATGGTGTGTGTGTGTGTGTATGATGTGTGTGTGTATATATATGGTGTGTGTGTGTGTGTATATACATATTTGGCTGCTGCAGAGTATCATCTATTGTGTGGCTGTATCATCTGTTTAACAAATTTCTCTCTATCACTAAATAAGACTTTATTCTTGATTTTAAAAAACTTGCAAATAATTCTGAAAAACTAATATACCAGAGTCTTAATAATATTTCTGAACTTCCAGTTGCCTCTATCCAGGTCTGAGTTCCTGTCTGCTGAGTGTCTCCGACACCCCTCTGAACACCGTGGGTCTCCATTTTAACACTGACAATATCAAGGTAAATAAAAACAGGTCACCTCAGTTCTACCTCAAGTCTCCCATCTACAGTAAGAAAAACAACAGATCTGTGTATTTAATGAATATATAATCTGTTGTCCTTTACATAGAGTCATTCTGAAAATGGATTCTATTTTAGTAAAGTTTCAAAATGAATAATACTGAACTCCATGACTTAAAAGGCTCTTGGGCCTGACCAGGAGGTGGCGCAGTGGATAGAGCGTCGGACTGGGATACAAAAGACCCAGGTTCGAGACCCCGAGGTTGCCAGCTAGAATGCGGGCTCATCTGGTTTGAGCAAAAGCTCACCAGCTTGAGCCCAAGGTCGCTGGCTTGAGCAAGGGGTTACTTGGTCTGCTGAAGGCCCACAGTCAAGGCACATATGAGAAAGCAATCAATGAACAACTAAGGTGTTGCATCGCGCAACGAAAAACTAATCATTGATGCTTCTCATCTCTCCATTCCTGTCTGTCCCTGTTTATCCCTCTCTCTGTCTCTGTAAAAAAATTAAAAATTAAAACAATTTTTTAAAAAAAGGCTCTTGGTACTATTTCAATCATTTCGTATTGCATTTCATTCTTTTCAAAAGGTTTCCAAATTCACTGCCTCCTCACTCACTATGTAAAGGAGTAAATAAATCAATGGTCTCCTTAATTTGCCTCCCACAGGCTTTTAACAGAACCTGCTGCATTAGATGGAAGTCAGTCCCTTCCTTACTTCTGCCAAAAATCTCTGACAGCCCCCCCCCTCCCCGCAGTGGGCACGCTTCTGGGCAAGGCGATGCGATGCCATGAGGGTGCTGACACACAAAATGGCAGGCAAGGAAGGATACACCAGGAAGTCTTTTCAAAAGTATTAAAGAGATCAAAACTATTTGTGTGTCACATGTTTCATATAGGCACTAAAAATATGAGTACAGTGGAACTCAACTGTGTTTTTTTCAGAATATTCTCCACCCTACCTCAGAAAAATGTCTTAGAAATGCTTTGTATCCTGGGAGTTGGTGATGGGAGGGCTGGAGAAGCAGCAGCCCAGGGTAAAACCTTCGGTGGGAGAGAAGAGTAAGTCCTGGTCCTGCCCTCAGTCAGACTGAGGGTGAGTGTAGCGAGTTCTCAACCGTGCACTTAAAGATTTACTCTTTATCAGTGTTGAAGTTATCTTCTTGTTATTGTTGCCAATGTGTTATTTGCTGTTTATTCACCTTGGTGTATAAACTAGGGTCCTTTAAACTGCATACTCCAGTAGGCAGGACCGAGGGTGTCCTACCCTGAATCGTACAGGTGGAGCACAAAACCACCAGCACATGAGCATCAGATGCTATTCTGTAATGATGACAAGTGGATTAAATTATATTTATACTAACCTGGTAACAAACTACTTAATGTTGTTCTGGGAGACCTTGGATTAGCACTAACTAGGCCATTCAGGATGGGAGGGGAGGGAAGGAGCAGAGCTCACTTTTTCCAGCATTGACACAGCTAGCTACCAAGTAGCTGAAATGCTTTTATTTACTCCTCATATCCAAGCAATATATATGCTTACTCACTTCATCTAACTGGTTTAAAATAAAACATTTGATAACCCATGATCTTTCTTTCTTATCTCCCCATTACATAGACATTTTAGGTGGAAACTAGTCCACTAATTCACCAGAGACATTTTAAAAAACTTTTTAAGATAAAACTTCAAACTTGAACCAGACATGCATGTCACTGAGAATACCCTGGCTTTTAAAAACTCCTAAATGAACATGCTGACCCTAAATCCCAAGTAACTAAGAACCCAATTCTAGTTTTGACTTCAGCCACTACACAAATAATCTCTTTTTGTTCTAATTTATCCTTCTGGAACAAAGGGTTATTCAACTCTATATTTATGTATCACTTAATTAGAAGTGAAAGCATTCTGAAGACCAGCAAATAGGGAATCCTCTCCAATTTCGAGACCACAATGCAATTTTATAACTTTAAACAGAGCTTACTCTTCACAAATACCATAATCATAGAGTATTCCTAACTACTGTTCCCAAACATGTAAATTCAATCTCTTTTGGTTCCCTTTCTGCTTTCCTAGCAACCTCTTGCCTCAAAGCTATGAAGAAAACGGCTTTTTGTCAAGATCCTAAAAGAAATACTCTTAGGGAAAGACTATTCACTGTGATGATTCTCTTTTTAGATGGAATGCCAAAAAACATGAAGATCTGACGATGACCAGTGACAGAAGCTGCTTATACTGGACAACAAATTTCCTCTCTAATCAACCACAGTATGTGTAAACTGGAGGAGTGAGAGAACAGGAAGAAACCCAGGGAAGTGACTAGGAAGTGCTCAAGAGTGAGCAAAGTAACATCCAGGGAGAAACTTGATGAAGAGAAAAAGTTCAGAGGCATGGGGAAAAGCTTAAATTACCTAGTCCAAGTCCACACATTAAGAAAAAACATATAAAAGGCTTCCACAAACTCTAAAACAAAAAGATACACACACACACATATATAGTTGATACACACATTTATGTGTGTATGTGTGTGTGTGTGTGTGTGTGTATAAAAATCCTATTCTAACTTAGGTTTTTCTCAAAAATATACGGCAATACATGCTACAAAACTGCCCAGAAAGTCTACCTGAATCTTCAGGGGCCCTTTCAATTCTCAGGATCTACAAGTTGCATCCTGTATTTAAATACAAATTCAAATCTGTATCAGGAATACTAGACTTGTAACCTAAGGAATTTAGCTTAATTTCTTGAAAGCTATTCAACTACAAAGTGGGCTCCCAAAGGCACCTTATACCTTGATTGAGGCATCTCTTTCTCCCAAAAACACATGCTAGGTGACGTCTGCTGCTTCACATGACCCCTAGCAGGGACACCGCTGGAGGGCCTTCATCAAGTGAGATAGGCAACTGAGATCTCCAAATCTCTCAAAGACATATACCTCAAACACTTGCAGAAAATCCGAATGAGGTCAATTAAAAAAGAACAGTCCTTGGCACAATTTTGTGATCTTCATCAGACACCAATGGAAAGTCAGAACTCCACACTGATAATGTTCCCACCAAGTGGGAATCAATTTCCCTAATATGGCCAGGCCCTAAATATAGCCACAATGTTTTTGTTCAAAATACACTCAAACTTGTGGACAGAGGAAATGATGGTGGGCGACTGGGCAGAGAGCGCGGAAACAATGACAATGTCACTCAACTTTCTATCCCCACTAGCACTGAAATGGCTTCAATTGCCCTTGACAAATGGCTGCCAAAGTAAAGACACCTGTAACACACATGCCCTTTTCTCTGCAGGCTTTGTTCCCTTGATGATGTCTGGGTTACTAAAAGGGAAGAGAAGAAATTACACACCTTGATTCTGAAGTAATTCTACCATTCTGAGAAGGAACACAACATCACTAATACTCAAAGCAGCAAAAGGAATAGAATTCCCTACTCAAGTTATAAGGATTCAGTTAGCCTAAAGAAAATATGAGAATTTAACTAAGGCACTTTAAAGTCCTCGCAATTGACCTTCCAAACACCACCACAAACCCGCACCCACACTATGCATACAAAATATTGATATTTAATGTTCATATAAATGCAGTGAGGGGTTGTGTGTGCTTTAAATGAATGGAAATCAAGGAAAGTAAACCCTAGAATATAAAACTTGGCACAAAATTTTCTCGTAACACCTTAAAGTTTTAAAAGGTTTATTACACTTGGACTAGACTTATTTAATAATAACCTGCTTTTGCAAGACATTTTCGACAAAAAACACCTTAGCTGAGCGTTACAGTGGAAGTAGATGCTCAATAAAAAATTTTGCTGGGAAAAAAAAACTGTTGAACATAAATGAATTTCCCAACCTAAGTGTGCATTTTAAGGCATCTTTTAAAAGTTAATTTAACCCTTGAAAGCAGAAGAGCAAAGAGATTTTAAAGACTGGATTCTGTGGTCACACTATGGCCAAAACGCAGGCTTTGCTAGTACAGCTGTGCATCTTGGGCAAACTGTTTAAGTTCTCTGCAACTTTAAGTTTCCTCATCTGTAAAATGGGAATTAAAAGAGCACCAACCTCACAAGGCTGTAATGAGCAATCGACATAAAGCATTTCAGATCCTCAACGCTCCATAAATGCTAGCAATTATTATGCAAAGATGTGTGTTCAGAGGTCTAATGTATTAACTATAAGCACCAGCTTCGTGAAATTTAAATCTCAGCCATTTCATAAAAGCATTTTACTCTTCATGTGGCATCAACCTCCCAAATGATGCTGAAACCACATACTTTTATTCATCCATTGCGAGCTTTCCATATACAGCAAGGAAGGAGGAAGATGCCTTCCTCGTGACTGTTGCTCCTTTACAACTTCAAAATACTGTCACGTACACAATAGGTTGGAGCTGCCCTCAAAATGACAGCTCAGAGCAAAATGCAGCGCCCAGGCAGCTCTGCCGGGAAGGGGTTCCCCCCAATTCCCGGCCAATCCCCCACCTGCACGGCCACGCCAGCGCACGCCCGGGAACCGCGAGCAACAACTCGAAAAGGAAGAAGGGGCCCTGAGTGGTGGGGAAAGGGACAGGAGGAGGGACCCTCCAGGTCACGGGGGTTTCGAGGCCACTCTCGGATGAGGCGCGACCCCGATGACAAGCCCCGGGACCCCGTGCCGGCCGAGGGCTGCGCCGTCCCGGGGCAGCCCACTCCACTTCTCCTCCCATCCCGCGGGCACCGCAGCCAACTCCGGTCCCGCGCCAGCTTCGCCCCCGGCGCCCCCTCACCTAAAGGCGGGTCCTTCCTTGGGAGCCCTGCCCTGGGCAGACCCCGGCGCGGAGCTGCCGCCGCCGCCGCTGCCCTTTTTGTTGAAGAGCTTCTGGAGCAGGGTTGGGGCCATGATGCTGCCGCCGCCGCTGCGGCTCCGGCCGTGGCGCTCCGGGGGTCGGCGGCTCAGCGCGCAGCCGGGGGCGGCGGCCGCGGCGGCGGGGCCATCGCGGCGGCGGAGGCGGTGGCGCTGGCGGCGGCGCGGCCGCCCAGCCTCGCGGGAGCGCGGGGCCGCTGCGGCTGAGTAACTCTGCTGGGTGCCGGCGCCGCCGGCGGCCGGTCATATGACGGAGCCGGCCCGCGCCGCCGCCGCCTCGCACGCTGACAGTTATCTCCTGCGGGAGGAGCCCGCAGCTCCACCACGGCGGCGGCGGCGGCGGCGGCGGCGGCGCGGGAGGAGCTCGGCCGCCCCGGCGGCGGCCATTGGTCTGGTGGTTGCCCGCCCCGGGCTCACGTAACCCCGGCGGGAGGTGCTGCCCGGATCGGGCGGCCCCGTGCTCGCGGCAAGGGGGGCGGGGGCGGAGGCGCACGCGGTGCTTAAAGGGACCCGACGGGCGGGGCGGAGGCGGACGCCGCAGCGTGGGAGCCGCAGGGGCGCAACTCGGGTGGCTTCCGGGGTTCCCGAGGCGGCGCCTTTATTTCCAAACAGCAAGGGAGCTCCTGGGCCGATCTTTGTTCTATTGAGACAAAGCCCGTGAACTTGAGTCCTCGCTTTGTGCAGGTGCAAGGGCTCGTTGATAGAAAGCGTGTGCCGGGTGGGGGAGTTTAATGCACGAGGTTGCTGTTTTACTGGGCTCATTTGAATCTCACAACACCTTCGGTGTTGTTTCTATCGTACCCAGATTAGATTTCTTTGTGGGGTTTTTTTTTCTTTTTATTTGAATCATTTGCTCTGTTTGGCATTGTGGGCCACCATACCATAGTTATATAAAAAGTTGCCTGTGAAAGTGAACACAGGAAATTGACTACATAGATTTAGAAACTTAACAGAAGCTGTTTTATAACACGGGAATGCTATGCCAATATAGATTTAACAGTCGAGGCACATAATCTTGTATCAACGACAGATATTATTTAGTTTGGGGAAAGGAGCTGTATTTGAGTTCACTTTAATTCCCAGTCCCACCCAATCTCCGTGAGAACTTCAGCCCCCGTGAAGAACTCTTCAAAAGCCGTGGTGATGAAAAAACTTGCCAGACCCAAATCAGCTTCTCAATCTAGGCCTGTAATGTTAGCTCCCCAACTTTTCTTATGATGGGCGTAAAGATTAGTAAGATTCCCTGCCTCTCCCGGCTGCTTCTTTATCAGCAGTGAACAGATTTTCACCTGATTGTTAGACTTGATCAGAGGAGGACCCGTAGAGACTCAGAAGCAAATACAAGTAATCAAAAATCTCTCTTCTTGCCCTGGCCGGATGGCTCAGTGGTAGAGCGTCAGCCTGGCGTTTAGGAGTCCCGGGTTGGATTCCTGGCCAGGGCACACAGGAGAAGCGTCCATCTGCTTCTCCACCCCTCCCCCTCTCCTTCCTCTCTGTCTCTCTCTTCCCCTCCCGCAGCCAAGGCTCCATTGGAGCAAAGTTGGCCTGGGCGCTGAGGATGGCTCTGTGGCCTCTGCCTCAGGCGCTAGAATGGCTCTGGTTGCAACAGAGCAACGAGCAATGCCCCAGATGGGCAAAGCATCGCCCCCTGGTGGGCGTGCCAGGTGGATCCCCGTGGTGCGCATGCGAGAGTCTAACTGCCTCCCGGTTTCCAACTTCAGAAAAATACAAAAAAAAAATCTCTCTTCTTGGCTTACTTTTTATTTTTTAATTTTTTTTTTTACAGGGACAGAGAGTCAGAGGACAGACAGACAGTAACGGAGAGAGATGAGAAGCATCAGTCGTCAGGTTTTCCTTGCGACACCCGACATCGTAGTTGTTCATTGATTGCTTTCTCATATGTGCCATGACCGCGGGCCTTCAGCAGACTAACCCCCGCTCGAGCCAGTGACCTTGGGTCCATGCTAGTGAGCTTTTTTTTTTGCTCAAGCCGGATAAGCGCTCGCTCAAGCTGGCAACCCCAGGGTCTCGAACTTGGGTCCTTCTGCATCCCAGTCTGACGCTCTATCCACTTGCGCCACCACCTGGTCAGGCGGCTTACTTTTTAAATTGATTTGAGAGAGAGAGAGAGAGAGAAAGAAAGCGCCAGATCCATTTGTTCCATAGTTGTTCATTCATTGGTTGCTTCTTGTATGTGCCTTTACCAATCAAATAGCAAACTTGGCATTTGGGGACAATGCTCTAACCAACTGAGCTGGCCAGAGCCTTTTCTGGGCTTTTTTTTTTTTTTTTTGTATTATCAATTTTTATTGTGTGGGTTTCTGGCTTTGGTAGGAAACTGTAAATGAAAATGTGCTGAAATTTCACATAGGTAAAGCTGTTAGAAAATGAAACTCACGTTTTTTCCTTCAGATTTTTACTGTTAAAATGGTGGATTAAATACTCATACTGGTGAGCAATCATCCTTTTACACAACAAAGTGTACACAGAACTCTGATTTGCAAATTTGCTCTTTCTCCGTTTCCTGGGAGTATCTACCTCCTGTAACTGGTCATTATCCTGTAATGGTATTGGCCTAATTTGTTGTGATTTTATTAAGCTAGGGTCCCAGGTCATATGTCCTAGCAACACACCACCCTCTCTAAGCCCTTCCTTAAGCTATATAACTAAAATAATGTCCTTTATTCTTCAAACCCAAATCTGCAAACTCTTGATGTGCCTAGCAAGCAAGTTTTGCAATTGCATTCTAAAGAGGATTTTGATATGGAGTCGACTTTTCCACACTACCAAGGACTGTATCAGTTCCAGCTCTGTCCATGTACGCAGGATCACCCAAAAGAGACATTAACAGAAATGGCCGGCTCCAGCCATCATTCTCGATTGGGGTACTGGCTGTGCAACTCTAGAGGGAGAGTGTGCATTTGAAACGATTAAAGACAGATTTCAGTTAGGGGAGAAAAAAGGAACTTAAATGGTTCCCCTCTCCCCCTTTTCTCCCTTTGCTTCCTCTCAATACCACATTCTTCCTCACTCTTGTTCTAGCCACACCTCCTGTTTTGGATTTTAAAACAGTACAAAAGTCCTAACCTGCAAGGTTATGGGAGTCAGCTGTAAACAGCCTTCCCACCCCAGTTTCATCATTTCTTTTCTTGGCTGTTCAAGGACTCTTCAAAACCTTTTTTGTATTTGTTTGTTTGTTTTTGCCCATTATCCACTGGTCACTGTCTCATTCCTGAGGCTTGGCATAGCCCAGTCTCCAGCCCTGGTGCTGAGGCTCACTTCCCCATACTATACATCTCATTCCCTTATCCCACTCACTAAATCTTAGAAAGTAGATCAGTTGGCTGCTCCTCTATGCAGCTGTCAAGAGGAGGAGGGAAAGAACCAATGCTTGAAGATGACAAAATAACACTAAGTCGCATAAGGGGGACTTGTAAAAGGGCTGACTTATCCTATTCCATTCTGAGTCCTGGTGACAGCCCTCTCCAATTAATTATTATTATTATTATTATTTGTATTTTTCTGAAGCTAGAAACGGGGAGAGACAGTCAGACAGACTCCCGCATGCGCCCGACCGGGATCCACCTGGCACGCCCACCAGGGGGCGACACTCTGCCCACCAGGGGGCGATGCTCTGCCCCTCCGGGGCATCGCTCTGTTGCGACCAGAGCCACTCTAGCGCCTGGGGTAGAGGCCGAGGAGCCACCCCCAGCGCTCGAGCCATCTTTGCTCTAGTGGAGCCTCGGCTGCAGGAGGGGAAGAGAGAGACAGAGAGGAAGGAGAGGGGGAGGGGTGGAGAAGCAGATGGGCGCTTCTCCTGTTTGCCCTGGCCGGGAATCGAACCCTGGACTTCTGCACGCCAGGCCGACTCTCTACCACTGAGCCAACCGGCCAGACCTCTCCAATTAATTAGTGTATGTTCCATCAGCTGCTTTAGAAGTTTTACTTCTCCAATCAGCCTATCATGGCCACACTATAAACTACTTAATATCTGTTACCTACTTCTTCCTAACAGAACCCCAGTTTAGTTCAGGTGTCCATCCCTTCCCCAGACCAACATGCCTCAGGGTAAACTGACATTATCCCTAACCTCTAGCCTGAATGCTCTAAACGTAATCCCATTCCTTTCCCAAGCTAGTAGTTCAGGAATGAGCATGTGAGGCAATTCTAGCCAAGGAAACAAGAGGAAAAGGAGCTGGAAGAGAAGAGGTGATCCTGGGAAAAGTCTACTCACTCTTAAAGAGAAATGTGGTTTTTATTTCTTCCTTTGGAAGTCTACATGTAATGCTACAACTATCTTTCTCCTAGCCTGAGCATGAAACCAGGACTGCAGATAACAGAGAGGTGGAAGCAAGCTGTGTCCTTGATAACATTATTGAGCTAAAGTCCCTCTGCCCTAAACTGACCTTCCCCCATTTGATGAGATACTTGTATTATCTGAAGCCAAAAGCAGTCTATAAGAGAAGGTCCTATCTTCTGTCCTCAATGGCTTGTAATGTGAGATAAGTAAATTCTAACTAATGGACTTACTCTATTTTTTTCATATTTTTAAGTCATTTTGCAAATCATTTATAAGAACCAAAGAATAAAGGAATAGTGAAAAATAATTTTAAAATAAATTTTAATAAGAATTTAAACACAGCAAATTCAATTTTTATCTATATTTTTCTATATTTGAAGGAAAATTACAATAGGTCATGTCCTTTGACCACAACTATTGATCAATTAACATGTCTATAAACAAGGAACACATTATCTTGTAACTATTGACTCTAGATTTCAAATACATCGCTAATGGTTCTAGCTTACTATTGTTTGTGCTTCTTCTTACCCTTGAGTCACCACAAGCAATACTTTTGAAAATTCTGGTGGCTTGTAATTATGTTGAAGGGAGGTTAGCCCTCATCTTTAGTTAGCTGCAAAACATTTTCACTTTTAGATTTATAAACACCAATTAGAATTAGCAATTCAAACATTGTACACCTTAAATTTACAAAATGTTATATGTCAATTATATCTCAATAAAGGTGGAGGGGAAAGAATTAATTCAGTGAATTTTTTCATCTCTACTTTATGCATTTCCTTCAAGTCACCTTTGTATGCACGTCACCTTTAGCATTTGTTGACTTAAAAACAATAGCAGGTATATTTGATGCAAAACATCTTAAAAGATGACCCAATACACATCTTTTTAGGATAGATAAGTTTCTTGTTGCAAAATATTAAATGAAGTCATTTCGGTTGAATGGGTAACTGGAAAAGAATGGCATATTTCCTATTTTTAGATATATATTGTTTAATCATTGATTTTTATTATTTATTTTTTTTTGTATTTTTCTGAAGTTGGAAACGGGGAGGCAGTCAGAAAGACTCCTGCATGCGCTTGACCAGGATCCACCCGGCATGCCCACCAGGGAGCATTGCTCTGTTGCGACCAGAGCCACTCTAGTGCCTGAGGCAGAGGCCACAGAGCCATCCCCAGCGCCCGGGCCAACTTTGCTCCAATGGAGCCTTGGCTGCGGGAGGGAAAGAGAGAGACAGAGAGGAAGGAGAGGGGGAGGGGTGGAGAAGCAGATGGGTGCTTCTCCTGTGTGCCCTGGCTGGAAATTGAACCCAGGACTCCTGAACACCAGGCCGATGCTCTACCACTGAGCCAACCGGCCAGGACCAATCATTGATTCTTAAGTTTGAGAAAATTTATATAGGATCTCACCATCTAAAGCAGTGGTCCCCAAACTACGGCCCGCAGGCCGCATGCGGCCCTGTGAGGCCATTTATCCGGCCCCCAACGCACTTCCGGAAGGGGCACCTCTTTCATTGGTGGTCAGTGAGAGGAGCATAGTTCCCATTGAAATACTGGTCAGTTTGTTGATTTAAATTTACTTGTTCTTTATTTTAAATATTGTATTTGTTTCCGTTTTGTTTTTTTACTTTAAAATAAGATATGTGCAGTGTGCATAGGGATTTGTTCATAGTTTTTTTTATAGTCCGGCCCTCCAATGGTCTGAGGGACAGTGAATTGGCCCCCTGTGTAAAAAGTTTGGGGACCCCTGATCTAAAGACTCATCATGTACAATTTCACTTGAATGATTAATTTCAGTGTTATGTTAATATCTACAGTGTTTCTGCCTGTCTTTTGCATTTATCTTCTGATTTTTCTAATATGTGTATATATTTTTTTTATTAAGTGAGAGGAGGGGAGAGAATGAGACAGACTCCTGCATACACCCCTACTGGGATCCACCTGGCATCTCCTGTCTGGGGGTGATGTTCCAATCAGTTGAGCTATCCTCAGTGCCTGAGGCTGACATGCTGGGACCAATAGAGCTATCCTCAGCGCCTGAGGCCACAGCTCAAATAATCGAGCACTAGTTGCGGGAGGAGAAGCGAGAAAGAAGCAGATGGTCGCTTCTCTTATGTGCTCTGAGCAGGGATTGAACCCGAGATGTCTAGATGCCAGGCTAGTGCTCTAGCCACTGAACCAACTAGCCAAGGGTGATTTTCTAATACTTTTGAAGTATTTCCTCTATTAATTTTTTTCTTTGCCATTCTGGGGGAAAAAATGAAGTTCTGAATTCTCAGCAATGATTAAGAAGCTTCAATTAAAAAAACAACTGCAAAGATAATGTCTCCAGATTTTTTTATACCTTAAAAAATGGTCTGGCCTGGCCTGACCAGGCGGTGGCACAGTGGATAGAGCGTCGGGATGTGGAAGGACCCAGGTTCGAGACCCCGAGGTCACCAACTTGAGCTCAGGCTCATCTGGTTTGAGCAAAACTCACCAGCTTGGACCCAAGGTTGCTGGCTCGAGCAAGGGGTTGCTCAGTCTGCTAAAGGCCCACAGTCAAGGCACATATGAGAAAGCAATCAGTAGACAACTAAGGTGTCACAACGAAGAACTGATGATTGATGCTTCTCATCTCTCTTCGTTCTGTCTGTCTATCCCTCTCTCTGACTCTCTCTCTGTCCCTGTAAAAAAAATAAAAATAAAAAAATGGTCTGGCCTGTGGAGGCACAGTGGATGAAGTGTTGACCTGGAATGCTGAGGTTGCCAGTTTGAAACCCTGGGCTTGCCCAGTCAAGGCACATATAGTAAGAAATCAATGAACAACTAAAGTGAAGCAACTATGAGTTGATACTTCTCACTACCTATCTCCTCTCTCCATAAAATCAATAAATAAAATCTTTTTTAAAAATGATGCAGTACTGTTGGTCAAATAAGTTTGTAAATATATAAATATGTTTGCTCGCTTATAGTTTGTATTGGATGTGGGGGATAAGCTGTAAGCAGGCCGGGTCGTTATAGCCTAAGGTTTAGTTTTAAGACTAAGCTTTTCCCCACACCCTTGACTGATTGCATGATGTAGGGTGGTATACTCTCATGAGGAATCCCATCATGCCTCAATAAGTGACTTTGTATCAGAGATTTCCCTATTTTGTATATTGGATTAAAGGTTATGATTTCTACACTATAAAGTGGGGTAGACCGGGAGCTTGCTCTCTCGGTTCCTGAGATTAGCATTAGAGAGGAGAGCAGAGAAAGGCCACGTGGAGGAGGCCAGGAGAAGCAGCCAAGATGGTGGAGTGCTGAGTGAGAAGCCAGTTTGTGCAGGGAGAAGGAAGGAGATGGGGAACAGAGATGAATAAGTCTGATGAGCTAGAAACCTTTGATTCTAGGAAACTCGCATAAAGTCGGTAGCTTTGTGAGCAATGAATGAGTGGGTTTTGGAACCCCAGTGTGTGTTTTTACTTGCCTTCCGGGTGCAAGCTAAGATTAAAGATGATGGCTCACCAGTTCTTGGCTCCATTGTTTCATTACCGTCTGTCCGAATCTAATGCGAACCTGCATGGGCCAGGAGGCTGTGATGGTGGTGGCGCCTACTGGTCCTACAAGTACTTTGGGCAATTCAGTAAGATAACAGAAGTAATGATTTATTTTACTATTGAATCAACCTTCTAGGTGTTCCCAAATTCTTCTGTTTTCTTATTATTTTTGTCTTTCTAGCATAGTTGTGAATGATTGTTAAGTAATGTTGAGATAATTCCTAGAATGACAATATAGAAAAATCTTTACAACTAGAGGAAATTAAGACCACTAAGATCTCACAAGTTATGAAAGGGTCCAATGGACCCATATGGCAATTGCAAGATAGAATGATTTTTATTACATGGTTTTAAAAATATATTTACTTTTTGTTTTTTGGAAAAATGAAAGTCTAAGAAAAAATAAAAGTCATGAAACATCCATCTTTATAAATAGCTAGAACCTCTTAGAAAATAATAAAATTGAATTTAATGGATTCTGATGGTACAAAGGTTAATCTACTATGCATTGATTCCCTGATATTTCAAAAAACTCAATCCACTTGATAATCTCACCATAGCAATCAATGACCTCCATGGTGTTGAAATCAAAGGTAATTTTCCTGTCTTTGCAATCAATATGATTGACCACTTTCTTGTTTTTGAAACTCTCATTTATTGGTACTGTTGACCTACTAGTCTTAACATTTTACTAGCTATTCCCTCAGTCTCCTCTGGAGGTTGTTTCTCTCCCCAGTCTTTAAAATATAATTTTCCTCTTCTCTCCTGTTTTTCTCATCCATACCCTCCCACTCCCTAGATAAACTCATCCATTCCTGTAATTTTAAATGCCAAGTATATGTTGATGCCACCTAGCTTTTTACCTCTGACCCTAATATCTCCCAGATTTTTATAACCAGCTATTTGATGTGTCCAAGTAAGTATGTGATAGGCATCCGACACAGAATTCTTCATTTTCACTTGTTCCAACGTCAGCTTTTCTTGTCATCTCCCCATAATGTCTCCCTCTACACATTTGTTTAAAACATAAACCTAGGAAGCATTCTTGACCCTTGTCTTCTTCTCATCATCCAAAATACTTCTCACATATCTCCCTATTCATTGCCACCACCCTTGTCCAAACCATTGTTATCTCCTGCCTGGACTTCTGTAATAATGGTGATTGGTTACTTTCTAACCCCGTTTCCAATCTAGTCTATGTGCAGCTGTCATAGGGATCATTTGAAGATGTAAATTGTTTTATGTCGCTTCCTTGATTAAAACTGTTCAGTGGCTTTCTATTGCACTTAGTAAAATCCAAAATTCTTAGCATGGTCGACAAAGTTCTAAAAGATTCGATCCTTCCTTTCCTCCCTAAACTCATCTCACATCACCCTCCTGCTCCCTTGCTGTCCTCTGGCCACACGGCTGTGCTTTCACTTCCACCAGGACTCCTCTGCCAGGAAGACTCCCACCCCTATCCAACAACTTTTTATCTGATTAACTCCTATTTATCCATTTAATGTTACTTACACATTGCCTGCCTGCCTCTTTCAATCTCCATTTTTAATTAAGGACCCCAGCTCTCTACAGTGCTTCTGGGTATAACACCCCTTTCTATTCCTTTAAAGCACTTATTATAACATATAATTAACCAATAATTAAATATATAAATCCTTGTTTCCTACTGCTTATATAGTTCTTTAGGTCAGGGACTATGTCTGTCTTGTTGACTAATATGCCTGACACATAGTACCTTCTTAAATGTTTATCTGTTGAACAAATGAGTCAATGAGTGAATGAAGTTTACAATTCCTACTGCATGTAAGCTCTAATTATCCAAAAAAATTCTCTGTAGTAATCACTAGATAAGGAAGACTTCTTGAACTTTTTCCGCTTACTTACTCTGGGAGGAAGAAGAGGTCACTGATAGCCCATTATATGTTCCCACTAGGAAACTAATCATACACGGGGCTCAGACTTTTGTTCCTGATTTCCTGACTTAACCTCAAAACATTTTTGCTTTGACATCACATACTTGATTCTGCAGAGAATCCTCTACCAGGTGTGAATTTTGTCTTTCTGTATCACCTAACATTTAATAGTACTATTTGCTTTTTCTTTTTTTTCTTTTTATTTTATTTCATTTATTCATTTTAGAAAGGAGAGAGAGAGGGAGAGAGAGAGAAAAACAGAGAGAGAGAAGGGGGAGGAGCAGGAAGCATCAACTCCCATATGTGCCTTGACCAGGCAAGCCCGGGGTTTCGAACCGGCGACCTCAGCATTTCCAGGTCGTCGCTTTATCCACTGCGCCACCACAGGTCAGGCTTATTTGCTTTTTCTCTCCTCAACCCCTTACACAAAGACCTCTTCCTGAAACAAAGCATACTCCATTCATTAGGATATCTTCTGCTGCAAGTATAGAAGCTCCAACCCCAAACTGCTTAAATAATAGAGGGATATTTTCCCTCTAAAACAAAAGGACTAAAGGTAGGACAGAGTCCAGACACTGTATGTTAGAGCTCTGATTCTGCTTTTCTGGGTTTCTCCTGGCTCTACTTTTCCTTGTGTCAGGTTCTTCTTTAGGCTAGTGGCAAGATGGTCACCACAGCTCCTGGAATCATATGGAGATGCAACAATGTCCAACGAAAGAGGGGAGTGGTCTCTTCTTATGTGTCTGATTTTCTCAGAAGCTCTGCAGCTTTTAGTTACTGGCAAATACATACTGGCGGAGGGGTAGTCACCAGAACAAAATCATACTCTCACACAGAGAGAAGAGGGGCATGGGGAAAATGACTATTGGATAAATAACCTAGAAAATCTGCCCAACATACATTAATTTATAAGTTGTAAAATGCCCAGGCCTCTATCTTCTAAGTGTTTTTTAAGAACCCACTATATCATGACAATGGATTCTTTTTTAGACTGGGAAAGGACAGAGGATTATGAATTTTTGTGTCTTCAATCCTATAACTACCTGGATTCTGTGAGATAACAGGCACCAGATACTGTGCCTTTTCACTTTAAAATATTGCCCACATGACACTTTTAGACTTATTTTTTAATAGTTTCTTTTCAGGGTATGATTCAGGAAATCTTTACTAATATTTATTAACGCCTCTGAGGTATGCAATTTGTTCTAGACACTCAATAAACATTTGTTCACTTAATGTATATACTTCAGACTCTATAGACTTTATTTTACCTCCATAGGTGAGGTACTGCAGAAATATAGAAACTCTCTCCCACACACTCATTCACACTCAGACAGTAGTGATCCACTGTGTGCAAAATTTAGAAAACAAAGAGAAGTACAAAAATCAATATAATAATGTGCCCATCCCACAACTTTTGTTTATAGAAATAGCTACTGTTAATATGTTCATGACCTTATTTTCTTACTTTTTTGTTCATTTGTTTTCTAGATAGCAATTTTTATTTCAGGGTTGGATAACCTCCTAGATCAACAGTTCAACAAACATTGTAGTTTATTTTTCTTGAAGTATTAATTCCATGTGAATTCATCTAGTTCACACATTTAGTTAGTAGTCATCCAGTATTCTGGTCTAGCCAGTGACTCTTAAGTGTTGTGCAATAATTACTTTGGAATTTAAAATTATGATTTGTGTACAAGCATCCTCCCTTTCATGCCCTACTTCTCCAAATCCCACTAAAATAACAGCAAACGAACAAAAAAGGCATTAACCTATAAGGAACAAAGACAAAGAGAGGGCAATACAGAGAATTATAGATTTTAAGTTTTTAGCTAAGGATAAGGGTTTAGAAGATGAACAGTGGATAAAGAATAGTAATTAACTGAGTAGAGAGGAAGAGTTCAAAACCCAGGGACAAAGATGAGGGCTAGTTCCCTTCAGGGACTCTCTAAAGCAGGCGTCCCCAAACTAGGGCAGGCCGCATGCAGCCCCCTGAGGCCATTTATCCGGCCCCCACCGCACTTCTGGAAGGGGCACCTCTTTCATTGGTGGTTAGTGAGAGGAGTACTGTATGTGGCGGCCCTCCCAAGTTCAGTACTGAGGGACACTGAACTGGCCCCCTGTGTAAAAAGTTTGGGGACTCCTGCTCTAAAGTCTCAGCATTTGGAAGGTGCCAGGTGACCAAAGGGGAGGTCATGTGCAGGCTCAAAATAAGAAGGATAGGTGAAAGTCTATTAAATAGTTAGACTAAAGGTTACCTTTTTGTACTCTCTCTACCCAGCTCAGTGGACTAAAAGAGGAGGATTGAATGAATGCTCAGGACCCCAGAGAAATAGACAGCAACAGAGAAAAGCTCTCCATTTACAATTGGGAGAGCCCCGAGAAAATCTGGTTCCCTACTAGAGCATATACTTGTAAATTTCACAAATCAGTACCCCATGCATAAAATTTCTAATAGAAGATATATAGTCTCACTCCTAAATATGAAGGCCAATCCAAGAATCACAAAGGATTTGTCCACTGTGCCACCACAGGTCCGGCTAAGAATCACTAAGCATTTGATGAACACCTTTACTATGGTAAGGAAAATGACAGAAGTGAAAAGCATCTGGAGGGAACAGACAATGCAAAGGGAAAGGAACTTCAAAAACTAGAATTAATGTCATCAAAGAGACTAAAGAAAGTATTTTCATAAAACAAAAACGAGAAGCAACAACAACAAAAAAGGAAACAAGAGCTCTTAAAAATTAAATATATGGTGATGTCAATAAAATATTGAATTTAAAAAGACTAAAGGATAAAGTTGGGAAAAAAGAACATAGAAGAGGAAAGATAAGAACATTCGAGCCTGACTAGGCGGTGGCACAGTGGATAGAGCGTCAGACTGGGATGCAGAGGACCCAGGTTCGAGACCCCGAGGTCGCCAGCTTGAGCGCGGGCTCATCTGGTTTGAGCAAAAGCCCACCAGCTTGAACCCAAAGTCGCTGGGTCCAGCAAGGGTTACTCGGTCTGCTGACGGCCCGCGGTCAAGGCATGTATGAGAGGGCAATCAATGAACAACTAAGGTGTTGCAATGCGCAATGAAAAACTAATGATTGATGCTTCTCATCTCTCTCTGTCCCTGTCTATCCCTCTCTCTGACTCACTCTCTGGCTCTATAATAAATAAATAAATTAATTAATTAAATTTAAAAAAAAAAAGAACATTCGAGAATTCATTGACTTCCTAATAGGAGGTCTAGAAAAGGAGATCAGTGAGAACAGAGGGGAGAAAATAACCGGAAACAATTTCCAGACCTGAAGGACAGGAGTCATTCTATTGATAGGGTGCACCCAGGACAATACGTCATTTTAAAAGCCCACTTTAAGATATATCATTGTTAAACTTCAGAACGTTTTAGATAAGAAAAAATTCCAGAACCTTTTAGAGTAAAAATGCTGATCACAAAAATATGGAAAAGGACTCCGAATGGCACCCGAGTTATCACGAGCCACTCTTGATGGCAGAAGACAATGGAGTACTACCTTCAAAGTTTAGAGGGAAAACTATTTTCAGTTTAGAATTCTTTACCAAAATAAACTACTACTCAACTAATACAGAATACACACAGTTTAAGATACACAGGCCTCTCACATTATACCTCCATTCTTACTTAGAAAGCTGGGTGATGTCCTTTAGCAAAATACAGGGTTAAAACAAAAAAATGGAAAATATTCAATATATCAGAAAGAAGATCTTAGAGAGAAAAGCAGCAAGGAAAGCTGTGATGTGGTAGGAAGGGGAACCCGGGACCACTAGAAAACAGCCAGGCCAGAGAGAAGGGCAGGGAAGAGAGCTCCAGGCAGCTCGGAGAAGTGGAACCTAAGTGTTCGAGCATAGAGAATATATTATTAATTAGTAAGTGGCAGAGATGCTGGAACAGTGGGAAAAAATTAACAAGAGTGAGATGGAAAACCAAACAAATGATAAAATGAGGCAATTATTAACTCCACACACATACAAAAATCTTGTACAGGAAAAGAGGTGTGACTGCAATGCAGCACTTGGTCAGTGAACAATATTTATATAGTCTCAATAATGTAATGTTGACTACTGATTTAACAAATAATTATATATGACTACATTGGAGAATAGGAGAAGAAGGGAGCTGGGGTAGGGGAGCAATATTCTAGCATTTATTCACAATGGCAGGAAGAAGTCAAAAGACAAGGATGAATTCAGACAAATCATGAAATAGTGATATAAGCATATAATTTTTAAAGATAAGGAGGAAAATATCAGTGAAACCAGCTAGAAAAGTTGAGGGTGGTAACCTTTAAGGCTGGGACTGAGTGCGCGGAAGGGTGGGGTAGGAGACTGCAGGTTTTTATTATAAACCTTTTAGGACTATTTGACTTTTAAAATGATACAATGAATATGTATATGGGTTTTCCTTTGGTAAACAAAAAAGTTTATTTTTAAATAGTCTCACTTGTGGGCATTGTTAAAATCTTACTTCTAGGCCTGATCCTGTGAGATTGCAATCCAGTAAGTCTGCAGTGGGACTCAGAGATCCTGACTGTTGACTAGAACCTCAAGAAATTTGGATGCGGATGGTTCAGGGACACTACTTTGAGACATTACTCAGATCCCCTGAAATTATATACAAAGTATTGTAAGAATGTAAAGTTTTTTGGAAAAGAGTTCATAATTTTCATATTTTTTGATGCCCCCAATCCCAAAAAAGTTTAAAAATTGCTCTTCCATGTCTTCCTACTTTCCTTTCTTCCATCAATTAAGGTCAAAAGCAGAGCTGATGATCGTTGTGAGTTATAAAACTAAGTCATTAATCACATAGACTAGAAGGCACAGGCTAAATTTGCAGTCCATTGCTTACTATACTACCAAGCTGCATACCTGTGCACGACTACAGCAATGTACTGAATATAAATACAGTGGCTTGAAAAAGTTCATGTGATTCCATTGGCACCTATCAGTGCTGTTAACCAAGCCTATAGTTAAATTTTCTTCAGTTAAAAAAAATTCGTATTGCCTGACCTGTGGTGGCGCAGTGGATAAAGCGTCAACCTGGAAACGCTGAGGTTGCCGGTTCAAAACCCTGGGCTTGCCTGGTCAAGGCACATATGGGAGTTGATGCTTCCTGCTCCTCCCCCCTTCTCTCTCTCTCTCTCTCTCTCTCCTTTCTATAATGAATAAATAAAATCTTTAAAAAAAAAAATTCGTATTTGTTCATTCAATGATATCTTTAATGGCATAATAGGGCCAGAGTCCAATTAGAAAATTTAATGCAGATATTTTGACAATCTTGTACTTTTATTCAAGATTTTTGTTGTTTTATGGTGCAAGCCAGCCTTACTCTAACTTACTTAACCTTTCCACCTTTTAAGAATTGTGCTTATAAATATTATAGGAGTTCATGAGTTGTGATTTGATTAAACTAGACAGCAAAATGTGATTTCAGATTAACCAACAGAAGAAACTCAATTTTGGTTCATATATATTTCTTTAAATCTCATATGTTAAGATGTTAAAGAAATTATATTTTTATTTTAGTGACAATAAAAATTATAAAGCATCTAAAAGATACATCAGATAGACCAGCACAAACCAGTAGCCAACAAGTTAATATTGGTAGACTGAAAAATAACATAAAGCATGACAATTAATTTAAGTTGAACATGCACCAATTTGCATGTCAAATGTCTCTTACTCATAATTAAGGCATCTCTGATATTCTTAGGTATGGCATCTTAAAAATAATAGCAAGGCCATCTGTAGCACTTACTGTGTCCTGGACCTTGTTCTAAACCATTTTCCTTCTATTATCTCATTTCACTCCAAGAAACAACACTATGAGGGAAGTGATATATTATTCCCATTTTACAAATGAGAAAACTGATACGCAAAGTTAAGTAACTGAACACAGTGATTTGAACCTATCAACCTGGCACCAGAATCTGTCCTCTTGACAACTATACTATCCTCTCACACAGCATATTATTGTAGAAGAATATCACATAAACAATTACATCAATATATATGGTAATTTCTCACATATAGATTTTTTAAAGATGCATTTTAAAAGAAAAATATCACTAACAAAAACATTTTTTTTATAGAGTGGCTACCAACCAACATCTTGTGGAAGGTTTAGGGTTCAGGAAACATGCTTCTGAAATGATGGCCTAAATAATGGTTCAGATTTTCCATCTCTGTTGTTCCTCTCTGGCTACGGTTCCTCCCTAATTCATTGCTTATTCTTTGAATTATAGTTTTAATTAAATATTTCTAACCAAAGTATAAGTAGAATTTAATTATTGCTAATGTATATTTTTTCTTTCTTGTTAAACCATGTTACATCCCTGTACATACACACACATGTACATATAATGAAATCTAACTGTCCCAGAGATTTTGCATTCTTTGATATCCTTGAACTAATATTTTTATTCTACTTCTCCCACATACCTTTACCTTAACAAAACATTTTTTATACTTGAAAATCTTTGATTATTCAATTACTATACTGTATCGAAATATGTGTATGAATTAAATTAATTTTTCCTGGATTAATAAAGCTCTGGATATTAAAGCATTCTATCATTTTAATCATTAGTAGTACAAAAATGATCAATATAACATCTTTTTTTTTTTAAGTGAAAGGCAGGTAGGCAGAGAGACAAACTCCCACATGCACCCCGACTGGGATCCACCCGGCAAGCCCCCTATTTGGGCAATGCTCTGCCCATCTGGGGCCATTGCTCTGTTGCTTGGAAACCAAGCTATTTTTATCACCTGAGGCAAAGCCATGGTGACATCCTCAGTACCTGAGACTAATTTGCTCGAATGAACCATGGCTGCAGGAGGAGGGGGAGAAAGAGAGAAGAGAGGGAGGGGGATGGGGAAGGGGTGAAGAAGCAGATAGTCACTTCTCCTGTGTGGCCTCACCGGGAATTGAACCCAGGACTTCCACACACTGGGCTGACACTCTATTGCTGAGCCCAGGGCATAATTTGTAACTCTTAACCATAAAAAATAAAATTGTGTTGTAAATGCATTTCTCAATGACGATGGAACTAGATGAAAAAACTACTCATTAAAAAATGAGGCAGACTAAAAAAAAAAAAATGAGGCAGATTTATCTGACCAGGTGATGGCTCAGTGGATAGAGCATCGACCTGGGTCACTGAGGACCCAGCTTTGAAACCTCCAGGTGGCCAGCTTGAGTGCAGGTTCACCAACTTGAGCATGGGGTCTTCAGCTAGAGTGTGGGATCATAGATGGTTGCTGGCTCAAAGCCCAAAGTCGTTAGCTTGAGCAAGGGATCACTGGCTCAGCTGGATTACCCTGTTGAGGCAAATATGAGAAAGTAATCAGCCTGACCAGGCAGTGGCGCAGTCACTGGGATGCGGAGGACCCAGGTTCGAAACCCAAGGTTGCCAGCTTGAGTGTAGATTCATTTGGTTTGAACAAGGCTCACCAGCTTGAGCCCAAGGTCGCTGGCTTAAGCAAGGGATCACTTGCTCTGCTCTGGCACCCAGTCAACGCACATATGAGAAAGCAATCAATGAACAACAAATGTGCCGCAACAAAGAATTGATGTTTCTCATCTCTCTCCCTTCCTGCCTGTCCCTATCTGCCCCTCTCTCTGTCTCTCTTACTTAAAATAATAAAAAAAGTTAGCATTAACTTCCAACTGTTTTTAGTAGACTTCCTATTCTCTTCCATTTGTTCTCCCAGTCAATTATCACATTCTAATCATTATAAATTTAGAGGGTATTCTGATATCTGTCAAGAGGCCATTTTTGAGAAGCTCTTTTTTTTTTTTTAACTAAAGAGAGATAATCTGGATGGTAGGCTAATTGTCACAGTGCTTACGTGCTCTGAGATACAGAGGAGATAAATACATGCTTCTAATCTCCTCCTGAATTGAGAAAAATTCCTAAGCTTTTCTACATGTGAGGGTTCCTGAAACACTTTCATTGAATAGGAAGGACACTTTATTTATTTATTTATTTATTTATTTATTTATTTATTTTTGCAAAAGAAATAGAGACAGAGAGAGGAACAGATAGGGATAGACAGGAAGGGAGAGAGATGAGAAGCATCAATTCTTTGTTGTGGCATCTTAGTTGTTCATTGATTGCTTTCTCATATGTGCCTTGACCTGGGGGGCTCCAACTGAGCCTGTGACCCCTTGCTCAAGCCAGCAACTTTAGGCTCAAGCCAGAGACCAAAGGGTCATGTCTATGTGCCCATGCGCAAGCCAGTGACCCTGTGCTCAAGCTGGCGAGCCCGTGCTCAAGCCAGCAACCTTAGGGTTTTGAACCTGGGTCCCCTGAGTCCCAGGCTAACACTCTATCCACTGTGCTACCGCCTGGTCAGGCATAATATCAAGGACACTTTAAATTTTTCTCTAAAAAAGGATGTCTGCTGCCTAAATGTCACTGATTTAATTGTTCTTTTAAAAGAGGAACAAGTTAAACTCAAAGACTAACTGGTATCAGGGGTGGTGAGGGCAGTTTTGACTGGAGCTCTTTGTATATTTTGCCTACCACTTCATCCCCTCACATTCGGACTGTTGCCTAGAAGAATCTCATCATTGCAGACTGCCCCTCCTTCTTTCCCCACCTAGCGTCCCAGCAGACAGGCACAAGGAGGTCAGCAGACACTGCTGTGGAGCACCTGCACCGTGTGTGTGGCAGGGAGGGACACCTTTTTGAGGCACTCCAGAAGTTGCACTGACAAGAGGACAGACTGCTCCAAAGTCGGAGGCTGAAAGTGGAAGAAAAACAACTTCAGGAGCAGGAATTCATTTTGACAGGAATGTCCCCTGAAGTGATACTTATGTCACAACTTAATGAACAGAGCCTGGGGAATGTGAGGAAAGAACTGATCTTGTTGCTGCTTGTCCTACAGGCTTCCCAGTTGTCTGGTCGCAAAGGGAGGCCCAGGAGAAGCCACTAAAAACACCAGAAGCTTTAATGGAGAAACCTGAGGACAGTCCTAACCTTCCCCTCAATTTGTCCTTTACAAATGACAGCTGTTTTTTTCTTACTCTGTAAGAATTCAGAACACCCCTTCACCTCCCATTGTGTGCAGTAGCAGGAGCAAAAAAGCACCCCCCTCCACACACACAGCCTTGCCAACCTAATCTATCCTAAAACCATCAGTATAATCACAGTAGACCTTTATTTCTGGTTATAGCAACACCACAAGAAGCCAGTGGACTCCCAGGTCATGCTCCATGTCATTTATTCAAATCCCCATATGACTGTAATCTCATTCACTCCCACCCCTCCCCTACTCCTAACACATTCCCCTGTGTTCACTGTAATGCCTGGTCTGTCAGCAACAATCCCTACACACTGTCAACCTGCTCTAGGAAGGTCCCCTTCACTGTCTTGCTCCAGCTGACACCTGAAATCTGCTCAAGATGACCACTTCCCCTGTAGCTCTCTCTAGTGGTGGCCATCACATCTCTCACATCCTATCTGATATTCAGGTCTGGAGGCAGAGTGAGGGTTCTCCTTACTCCTCACTGCCACTTTCAAACTACTCAACCTGGCCCTGGCTGGTTTGCTCAGTGGTAGAGCGTCGGCCTGGCATGCAGGAGTCCCTGGTTCAATTCCCGGCCAGGCCACACAGGAGAAGCGCCCATCTGCTTCTCCACCCCTCCCCCTCTCCTTCCTCTCTGTCTCTCTCTTCCCCTCCTGTAGCCGAGGCTCCATTGGAGCAAAGATGGCCCGGGTGCTGGGGATGGCTCTGTGGCCTCTGCCTCAGGCGCTAGAGTGTCTCTGGATGCAACAGAGTGACGCCCCAGAGGGGCAGAGCATCGCCCCCTGGTGGGCATGCCGGGTGGATCCCGGTCGGGCGCATGGGAGAGTCTGTCTGACTGCCTCCCCATTTCCAGCTTTGGAGAAATGAAAAACAAACAAACAAACAAACAAAAAACTACTCAACCTCCCCCCAAATCCTCAGCTTTGAAATTCTCTTCAACAGATTTAACACCTACTATCCCTCATTTTGTCTTTTGCCTTCATTTCTCAAATATTTTAGCAGTTGGCTCATGGTCACTTTCTCCAACAGAATCTATCATGATTCTAAGTCATTTCAATATCCATTTGGGTCAGCCTTCAAATATCTGGACCTCACTTCCTCAATCTCTTTTCTCCCCTAAGGTTTTGTCATTTGCTCTATATCAGGTGCTCACTCTAAACCATACCCTAGACCTTGACATTATTCATACCAATACCGCCATTAAATTCTCAATGTCCAGCATCCCTCTGGTAGCACCACTACCCCTCCAGGCCCCTGACCTCAATCGTTCTTTTCATTCAGCAGAGATCAAGATTCACAGTCCCTGTACTCTATCCCATTTTGGTTATGCCCCATCCTCCTCAGATCCTCATTCCTCATTACTTAGCATAACTCCTTTGGTCAGTTATTATAATCACTGCCTTACACCTAGTCCTAAGCATCTGCCACAATCCACCCTCCTTTCTCCAAAGTATTAGAACTGTAGCTAAGCACATAGCTAACCATACACACTACATTTCCCAGATTTCCTCACATATTACTATAGTCACAGGACTAAAATTTTTCTAATTGAATATATGCTTAAGTAATGTGTGGCATCTGCAGGGTAGGCCGTTAAGACATGGGTGATGTTTTCTTTTCACATGTTATTTCCCCCTCCTGATAACTTGTAAAAGATGTGCCTGCTACCCAGTTTCTATGATTTAGAAGAGAAAAAAAAAGTCCCAGCACATGAAAAGGAAACAAAACAGAAGGCCGCTTGATTTCCTAAATTATCATTGGAAGCTGAGATCCAGTGACCTGAACAGTCACTTCTCTGCCTGTCGCTTAAAATAAAAATAAAATCCGCCTGACCAGGCAGTGGTGCAGTGGATAGAGCATCGGACTGGGATGCAGAAGACCCAGGTTCGAGACCCAGAGGTCGCCAGCTTGAGTGCGGGCTCATCTGGTTTGAGCAAAAGCCCACCAGCTTGAACCCAAGGTTGCTGGCTCCAGCAAGGGGTTACTCAGTCTGCTGAAGGCCTGCGGTCAAGGCATGTATGAGAGGGCAATCAATGAACAACTAAGGTGTTGCAACGCGCAATGAAAAACTAATGATTGATGCTTCTCATCTCTCTCCGTTCCTGTCTGTCTGTCCCTGTCTATCCCTCTCTCTGACTCACTCTCTGTCTCTGTAAAAAATAAATAAATAAATAAAATTTAAAAAAAAAGACTAAGCTTTAAAAAAATAAAAAAATAAAAAAAATAAAAATAAAATCCACTTTAAGTCACAGAATTCAAGTTGGATTGCTTTATTACAGCCATCTAGCATTATTCTAAATAACACCACTCTTAATTCTTGGGAGCTCTTGCACTTCCTAATTCTCACCCAGCAAAACCACAATCCTGGTGAAAACTCCACCTTTCTCAACTGCACTCATTCATTTATAGAATCTGGCCAGAGAAATATCATTGCCTATCAGGCTGACTTTAAATTCTTGGCCACTAAATTCCATTAGGCTTTTAAGCTGCCTGGCAGTCAGCATTCTAGAGATCCCATATCTCCCTGGTACACGCACTCTTCTGCCCTTCTAAACAAACTATTCTACTCCTTTCTCACTCAAACCTCTAACACTTTGTCCCCATCCTTACTCTTACCTGATAACCCTGCATTCGATTTCATTGAGGGAAACAAAGGCTTCAAGAGAAAATTTCAGCAAACTGCTAATTTCTTGTCTCCCTAGCCTCTCCCGTCTGTGCCCACCTTCTGTCTTGTCTTACTTCCCATTGCTGTAAGTGAACTGTCCATACTCCTGTTTAAACCAGCAAGTCCATGCTTGCATCAGATCTCATCTCTTCTTCTTTTTTGTGTGTGATAGAGACAGAGAGAGGGGCAGATAGGGACAGACAAACAGAAGGGAGAAAGATGAGAAGCATCAATTCTTCGTTGCAGCACCTTAGTTGTTCATTGATTGCTTTCTCATATGTGCCTTGACCGGGGGCTACAGAAGAGCAAGTGACCCCTTGCTCAAGCTAGTGACCTTTGGGCTCAAGCCAGCAACCATGGGATCATGTCCATAATCCCACGCTTAAGCCAGCAACCCCACCCCTCAAGCTGGTGAGCCGTGCTCAGGCCTGCAGCCTTGGGGTTTCAAACCAGGGTCCTGCCCATTCCAGTCTGACGCTCTATCCAATGCGCCACCGCCTGGTCAGGCTTCATCTCTTCTTATTCAAAGACTTTGCCCCAATGAGTCTCATTTCTCCTCAACATCATCAAACTTTCTCTGCCCCATCTTTCCCAGAGCATACAAATATGCCTTTACTTCTCCCACTTTGAAAAATAAAAATATTTCAATTTCCATTCCCTTCTGGCCATCCCTTCTTCTCTCTTCCTGTTTATAGCAAAGTGACTGAAAGAAGTATCTGTATTTCTTGAAACTAGCTTTTGTCTTACTTTAAAAATTATTTTGAAAAATTTCAAGCATACACAAAGGTAGAGAGATAATAACACTCCATATAACATTACCCAATTTCAACAATTATAAACTTTTTTAAAAATTGGGGTAATTACTTTGTCAGGTAACAATTATAAACATTTTGTCAATCTCAGTTCATTAACCCTCCTTTTCTGAATCTTCTGGAGTATTTTAAAGCAAATCCCAGACATAGTACCATTTTACCTGTTAATACTCTGGTATACATCTCTGACAGATAATGACTAAAAAAATGCCAAACACCAATATCATATTCAACAAATCTAAATTCATAATCAGGGCTTAAATTTCCTAGATTGTCTCATAAACATCTTTTTTTTTTTTTTTTTAAACAGAGACAGAGAGTCAGAAAGAAGGATAGATAGGGACAGACAGACAGAAAAAATCAATCATCATTTTTTCATTGTGAGACCTTAGTTGTTCATTGATTGCTTTCTCATATGTGCCTTGACCGTGGGCCTTCAGCAGACCAAGTAACCCCTTGCTCGAGCCAGCGACCTTGGGTCCAAGCTGGTGAGCTTTGCTCAAACCAGATGAGCCCGCGCTCAAGCTGGCGACCTCAGGGTCTTGAACCTGGATCCTTCCTCATCCCAGTCCGACGCTCTATCCACTGCGCCACCGCCTGGTCAGGCTCATAAACATCTTTTCATAATAGATTTGCTCAAAGCAGATTAAACACAAAGACTAGTATGTCCTTTATGTCTTTTTTCATCTTTAACATTCTCCTTCCCCACTTTTTTCATGGCACTTGTGTTTTTTGTTGTTATTTTGTTTTTTAGGTGATATTTCCTCTAGACATTCCCCATTCTGGATTTGGCTGCTTGCGTCCTTATGGTTTTGTCTAGCATGTACCTCTTTCTCTTGCAGTTCCTGTCAATTGGTAGCTGTATTTTGAGGCTTGAATCTCCACTTTCTTGAATCCATTCCAGTCATGAATTCACCCTACTACCCCTCAAAACCTGTGGGTGTTGTCAAGTTCATGAATGACCCACATTGCTAGCCTAATGGCCCGTTCTCAGCCCATTTTTGCCAAGATACATCATTCATATTTGACCTGACCACTCCATCCTTCTTGGTACATTTACTTTATTTGGCTTCCAAGACACCACACTTGCATGGTTTTATTTTCCCTCACTGGTTGCTTCTTCTCAGTCCCATTGGCTGGCTGCTGTTTCTCATTCCTACCTGAAGTTGTTATAGGGTAATTTCTTGGTTCTCTTCTCTAACTGCACTACCTCCATTGGAGAACTGATTCAGTTCTTGGAGTTTAATGACCACTTTTTACATGGTGACCTCCTAATTTATAGCTTCGGCTGGGATTTCTCCCAAGAAATCCAAATTCATATAGCCAACTGTTTATTTGATATATCTATCCACTTGAGTGTCTAATAAACATCTCAACTTAATCATGTCTATAATTGGACACCTGACCTCCTTCCAAAGCTGCTCTTCTCTTAGGCTTCTTTAGGGTTGATGACAACTCCATCTTTCCAGTATTTCAGGTCAAAAATCTGACTCTCGTTCTAGACTTTCTTTCCTCTACCTCAAATACAATCTGTCAGCAAATCCAGGAGGCTCTACCTTCAAAACGTACCACAACCTGGTAACTTATCACCACCTCTATTACTTTGATTCAATTTATTGTCATTTCTTGCTTCATACCACACCCTCCTCACTACTCTCTGATCCAATCTGTTGTTCTTATCACAGCAGCTAGAGTGCTCTTTTAAAAATGTAGGTCACATCAGGTCAGTCCTTGGCTCAAAATATCCCAGTGATTTCCCCATCTCCTTAGAGAAAAGCTGAAGTTCTTAGTGACCGGTAAGACCCTACATGTCTGCCCCACCAAACTTTTATGACATATCTCCCAATATCATCCCCCCTCGCTTATTCCTCTCTGGATACACAGGCCATTTTGCTGTTCCTATCACGACTTGCAGTCTTCAAACACACCTTGGCATTGGTGTTCTACCTAGGATATCAAAGCGGCTCACTACCTCACCTCCTTCAGATGCTGTCTTTTCAGGGAGTCCTTTCCTGAGCACCCTTTTCAAAATTACATTCTTCTAGAAGTAGACTTGATGGATTATAGCAGTGGTAATCAACCTGGTCCCTACTGCCCACTAGTGGGCGTTCCAGCTTTCATGGTGGGCGGTAACAGAGCAACCAAAGTATAAATAAAAAGATAGATTTAACTATTGTAAGTTGTTTTATAAAGATTTATTCTGCCAAATTTTGCGAAAATCTGACATAAAGTACTTGGTAAGTAATTATTATTATATGTTTTAACTTGCTGTAACTCTGCTTTATAAATTTTATAAAGTAAAGTTACTTCCCTACTTTATTTATTTATTTATTTTTAAATTATTTATTCGTTTTTAGAGAGGAGAGAGAGACAGAGAGGGAGAAGGGGGGAGGAGCTGGAAGCATCAACTCCCATATGTGCCTTGGCCAGGCAAGCCCAGGGTTTTAAACCAGCGACCTCAGCATTTCCAGGTCGATGTTTTATCCACTGTGCCACCACAGGTCAGGCTACTTCCCTACTTTATAAATCACCATTACTGTGGAACTGGTGGGTGGTTAGAAAATTTTACTACTAACAGAGATACAAAAGTGGGCGGTAGGTATAAAAAGGTTGACTACCCTGGATTATAGTATAAGGATTTGTTTTTGTGTTTTTAAAATTTATTTTATTTTATTTTTTATTTATTCATTTTAGAGAGGAGAAGGAGAGACAGAGAGAGAGAGAGAGAGGGAGAGAGAGGAGAGAAGCTGGAAGCATCAACTCCCATATGTGCCTTGACCAGGTAAGCCCAGGGTTTTAAACCGGCGACCTCAGCATTTCCAGGTTGATGCTTTATCCACTGCGCCACCACAGGTCAGGCATTTGTTTTTGTGTTTTTGAAAAGATTTATTGATTTTAGAGAGAAAAGAGGGTGGGGAGGAACAGGAAGCATCAGCTCATAGTAGTTGCTTCTTGAATGTGCCATGACTAGGCAAGCCTGGGCCTTTGAACTGGTGACCTCAGCATTCCAGATTGACGCTTTATCCACTGTGCCACCACAGGTCAGGCAAACATTTGTTTTTAATAAATATTACCCAATTACTTTACCAATAATGCATGAATATACAAGCTTCCCCCATGGCCTGGCCAATTCAGGCTATTACCTTTTGAATTTTTGACAATCATTTTTAATTTGCCTTTTTGTCTTATGAGGGAGCTCTGAACATTAGTGTAAGAGCCATTTGTCTTTTCATTTCTGAAAACTGTAAGGTCATATCCCTTGTCCTTTTCTAAAAATGTTCTTTTTCTTATTTATTTGTAGAAATTTTTTTACAGTATGCAAATGAGTACTTAGTGTGTGTTATGAGTTGGAATAAATTTTTCCATTTGTCATTTGTCTTTGACTTTATTTATGGTGGATTTTTCTATGCAGAATTTTTAAAAATTGGACATCTAATTCATGAATATTTTCTTTTATGGATTCTGATTATTGTGTAATCCTATAAAAAGCCTCTCTCACCTGAGACAATTTTTATCACACTTTTTTTTCCTTTACCACTTAAATCTTTTACCCATCTGAAATTCATTTTGGAACAAGATGTGAGACATACTTCCGACTTTATTACTTCTCCAGATGGCCACCGTTTGCCCCAACACTATTTACTGAATGCTCTACATTTTCTGCATTAATATGAGGGGCCACCAGGGAGAGTCTTAGATATTAAGTAGACTTTAGTGGTTGTGAGCCTAGGTCATGTAACAGTGTTTTCTCTTTGTGAAACCTCTCCTGACTGGCAGAGACCTCAAACATGCCACTGACAGCTGCAAACAAGTCAAACCTGTAACATGCTGAAAGCCTACACCCAGTCAATGCATATGTAATTTGCCAAATTGTAGCTGGAAATGTTGTGAGTACCTGATTCTCATATAGTTACTTCCTCCACCCAGGCACATTCTTTCCAATAATGTCAAAGGTGGCAGGGAAGAGTCACATGACTTTTGGTTGTTTGTTTTACAGACTTACTCCATCAACATGTGAGGAAGACCAGATCTTAATATTTGCAAATCATTTTGAATGATGAAGAAGTGTCATTGTAATCCTCAAGTTATCTTTTAGATTTCAAGCATGCTATTGTGACATCAGCATTCTAGGCTTACTGAAATTTTATTTCAATTAGTATAAATTCATCCCTCTGTGCTCAAGAAGCTGGGGATCCAGGCTACAGGGTATGGATAATGAGGGCCAAAGTTTTGGAGATGAGATGATACTTTTCAGAACTGGTGATATCATAGGACCATTAAGGCTGGTTCACCTGGCACTAGTTACCTAGGTCACATGTCTATTGTTTGGTGATAATCATATTGATAATGCTGTCACTTAGATACTGCAAAATCTGGCTATACCTTTTGAATTGTTATGATTTGCAAACATAATTATGAGAAATATAAGTTGTTTTAAAGCTATTTGGTTGTGTTCCTTAATGGAAATACTTTATGACATAAAAAGGGTTTTATTCAAGGTGTAGACAGGGTAAATTTAATCTGGCTTCTTCCACCTTTTATCTGAGTAAGGAATGTAACATCTAAAAACCCTAATTTGCTCATCTATAAACAATAATAATAATAGCACTTACTGTTATATGGATTATAAGAAGATCCATTTAACCCTCTAAGTAGTGAGTTTTTTGTTAACCTTTTGAATGAGGACATACATAAATGTTCATACTGCTCAAAGTATTAAAGCATAAGTAAGGCACCCCCCATCTGATAGAGATCAAAAAGTTTAATATTACATTTGGTGGTGAGAGTATGGTGGAGATAGGTTCTGTCACACATTGTTGAGGGGAGTGTAAACTGGTACAACCAACCACCACCAGAAACAGTTTGACAGTATGTACCAAAATTACAAATGCATATGCAAACCTCTGACTGGCAATCCCTCTAGCTGGAATTTATTAAAAAGAGGTACATACTTATAAATGAACTAATTGATAACTGTATGGGGCTATTTATTGCAGTACTGTCATAGTAAAAAAAGAGTAGCAATCTAAATTTCCATTTATAAGGGGCTGTTGTGATAAACTCACGTAATCAGACACCATGGTGTAATAAAGAACAAGGAAACATTTATGTTATCGAATGGGACATTGCCAAGATGTATTGTTAATCAGAGGAAGCCAAGTGTAGAACAGGGTGTAAAAACGGGACGGAAAGTACCTAACACACATACATATTGTTTGTATTATATAATTATAGAACAAGAAAAACACTGAAGAACATGGAAGCATTAATTTTCTTTAAAGCTGGTATTTCACGGTGGAAATTTTCTAAGAATTTTCAGAGTGTCTTGGAAACTTTTTACTATATATCTTTTCTCATCTTTTTACAATCCTGTGAATGAGTCATTTACTCTTTAAAAAAGTAAATCAATACAAACCCATAGACACAGACAACAGTGCGGGGATTCTCAGAGGGAAAGGGAGGTGGAACAGGGTACAGGGGATAAATAATGATGGAAGGGGACTTGACTCGAGGTGGTGAACACTCAGTACAGTGTACAGATCATGTAGTATAGAACTGTACACCTGAAACCTATATAATTTTATTAACCAATGTCACCCCAATACATTCAATAAAAAGTAAAGATAAAAAATAAATCAATATAAAGTTTGTAGAGCACCCATGACAGATAATAAGCATGTAATACATATTAGTGCGTATTTAAAATTTCAATTTGACCTCTGGTGATGCAGTGGATAAAGCATCGACCTGGAATGCTGAGGTTGCCGGTTCAAAGTATGCGACAGGTCAAGGCACATACAACAAGCAACCACTATGAGTTTTTGCTTCCTGCTCTCTCTCTATCCTCTCTCCAAAGTCAATAAAATCTTTTTTAAAAAATTTCAACTTAATAATTGTTTTTCATTAAAATAAAGATATCTAGAGAACTTAACAAATTAGCTGTTTAAAATTCTAAATACTACAAATTTTATAACAGATAATTTAAACAAAAGAATTGATTTTACTACAGATTATAAAGGCATTTTCTTTTAGCCATGAAGTTCTACAGTCTGGGCCTGTTTTTTATTTACATTTCTAATAAAGGCATTAAAAGATCTGGTAATTTAAAAGAAATCTACTTATGCAAAGAACATAACTAGAAGGAAAAGTTTTTAAAATACAAGTGAAAATTTCTCATGAGTTGGTCTTCGAGCTGTTGAAGTTTTTGGTAGATTACAGCTGCCATTTAAACTTCTCTCAAACCCTATTAGATTTTGAAGAAAGAACGAGAGTGAACATGCTTTAGAATTATTTATACTTGAGTTTTGTTTATAGTTCTGAATTTTGAGCCAATCTGGATGAATTGAAAAATAGAGAACTCCTCTTGTATCTGACATATACATTGTAACTATCAGGCTGCACAGCTTTTTTCTCAATAAACTACATCTGGTTTCCTCACTCTTATCAGATATTCTACTGTTAACATTCCATCTTGTTATCCTTTGCACTTTGATAATAGGTTCTCTTCTTTCTCTGATTTTTAATTTCTTAGACATAAAGTTTTTAGGCCATGCTATATAATATTAACCTGTGTCCCTCTAGACTCTAATCTTAGGCTGGTGAAGTCTTTTCCAAAATTTAAGACTTAGCTCAAATGGCATCTCCCCTATGAAATTATTAAGAGATGTCCAAAGTTGGATCTCCCAACTACATATTTTTCCCAGTCTTGAGTCTGCCTCCACGTTATACCTGTTATAATGATCTGTCTCATTTAGCAAACAGTGACCTGCTTAACAACAGCAACTCTATTGATCCAGGCCAGACATGTCTTAGGTACTCAATAATGTCTGCTGAATACAGACCAGTTTTTCCCAGGGGATTTATACTACTAATAGAAGTACTTTGGCAAATATTATCACTTTATTATATTTGAGTATGTTAGTAAATATAAAAGTAAATCTTGTTCTGGATCCTAGTAAGGATCTCAAGGATCTACAACCTATGCCCATACATAGCTATAAACTCAGATAGTATAAAACACATTTATCTTTCCATAACTCTCCTTAAATTTGATTTTTTTTTATTTTATATTTTTCCGAAGTTGGAAACGGGGAGGCAGTCAGACAGACTCCCGCATGCGCCCGACCGGGATCCACCCGGCATGCCCACCGGGGGGGCGATGCTCTGCCCCTCTGGGGTGTTGCTCTGCCGCAACCAGAGCCATTCTAGTGCCTGAGGCAGAGGCCATAGAGCCATCCCCAGTGCCGGGGCCATCTTTGCTCCAATGGAGCCTTGGCTGCGGGAGGGGAAGAGAGACAGAGAGGAAGGAGAGGGGGAGGGGTGGAGAAGCAGATGGGCGCTTCTCCTGTGTGCCCTGGCCAGCAATTGAACCCGGGACTCCTGAACGCCAGGCCAATGCTCTACCACTGAGCCAACCGGCCAGGGCCTTTAAGTTTGATTTTGAATTGCCTATTTCAAAGGGTTGGCAATACCATACATAGTCTTGGCCAATTTCTGGTACCCCACCTTTTTTCTCACTCAGGTTGGATCTAAATTTGATAATGACTAGTAGTATCGTGGCAAGTTTTTGGGTTGGAAGCCTCTGGTTCTTACTGTCATCTGTCTACAGAGATATCCAATGAGAAACTCAACATCCTAACTCAGTCATTAGTTCTCTCAGTCTTCTTCTGAGTTCAGAGTTCCCTTCTGCAAGCTCCCTTTCAGTGTGGAGGCTCTTTCCTCTTCCAGGGCACACTCAGGGGTATACAGGGATATCTCCCACTCTAAGTTAGTGCAGAGGGTATCTTTGGGAGTCTCTGTAGTTCACATCTACCTACTCACAACACAAATCCATAACCTGTCTCTGAGGCCTGCTCCTGGGCTGCTGCATTCAGGAATTCCAGAACAACTTCTTTCTGCTCTCAGATCTCACAAACCCATCTATGTAGGTTGGCTGGCTTCTCAGGAATGTAACCAAGGGATGTGGTTCACACTCCTTATATCCGGGACAGTGTCAATCTGCCCATCCGATGCTTCCCCTCCTACTCACCCCTCTACTATCTAACAAGCCCCAGCTCTCCAGCACAGGAGAGGAGATGGGTTTGTTTCAGCTTTATCTGCCACCGGAAAGCTAGGCTCTTGTAAAAAAGTTTTGTCTTAATCTCTTGTTATGCCAGGAGTCTTTTTTGCTCCTGCAAAGCCAAGCTTTTTGCAACACCAAAGCCCGGAAGAGACTCCTTTTTCTCCCCCTTTTATTGCTGTTAATTTTTTTTTTAAAGCAATAAGCACAGAATGCCTAGCTGCTTGTTAGAGTGGAGTGATAGGCAAAGAGATTGAGAGAATAATGGGTGGAGGAGGCAATCTGTTAATATTATCCCACCATACTTGGGAGGAAGAGACAAATAATAATAAAAATAGGGCTCTTAGAGTAAATATCCTTCCTCTACCCAGATGAAATGGGGTTCTTAGCCCTAAGAAATAGTGCATGATCTTGGCTCTGATTCTTGCTACATATTGGCAAGAAGACTTCAGAAGTCAGAACCCTTATTTTAAGTAAGCAGACTAACAACAGGGAAAGTTGTCTTCTGGGACTTTTCTTTTCTCTAGAAATCAGTTAGGGAGGGGTTTTGAAAGGTATGATTCTGTTTTTCTGGTTGGTTCTAGGAATATGACACTTTATATAAAGCTGTTACTTTACTGTGAAAAATCTAGACACAGTGAGAGTAACATTTAGTCTTTTACACCCAGAAACCTGTATTACAGGAAGAATCACAGCATAGTTTCTGAGAATGCAGAGGCATTCTCAAACCACTTTTCCAGTTTTAACTTTCATTTAAAAATATGTTGATATTAGAAATTGTTCTAATAAAGTATTAAGCTATTTATAATAAATTATTGCTTACACTTACTTAGTACTTATTATGTGTTGGGTACTAAAACATCTAAGTAATTCAGTTAATACTTATAAAAACCTTAAGCTACACATTCTATTCTAATTTACATATGCAAAAACTGAGGCCCAGAAGGCTAAGTTTAAAGTCAGAAGTTAGTATTTATTAGAGATTGAATTTTTTTAAATTAATTATTTATTTATTTTTTACAGAGACAGAGAGTGAGTCAGAGAGAGGGATAGACAGGGACAGACAGACAGACAGGAATGGAGAGAGATGAGAAGCATCAATCATTAGTTTTTCATTGCGCATTGCAACACCTTAGTTGTTCATTGATGGCCCTCTCATACATGCCTTGATCGCAGGCCTTCAGCAGACTGAGTAACCCCTTGCTGGAGCCAGCGACCTTGGGTTCAAGCTGGTGGGCTTTTGCTCAAACCAGATGAGCCCGCACTCAAGCTGGCGACCTTGGGGTCTTGAACCTGGGTCCTCTGCATCCCAGTCCGACGCTCTATCCACTGCGCCACCACCTGGTCAGGCTAGAGATTGAATTTAAAACACAGAAATCTGATGGTGGAGAAGTGTTTATGCTGCCTATTTGATTATAATGATGATATTCATCATGATAACAATGGTTAAGAGATTATGGCATAAAAGCGACAATTCTTTGAAAAATAACCTATTGGCTGATTTTAAGCTAGTAAATAGATCTAAAAATTTTATTGTGAATTTTTCATTTGATATTTGTGAGACAACGTGTAAGTTACCAGTACGCAGCCTGGAAATGAGACTGGATCAGAGAACAATTTGTTTTGACTCTTACTTATCAACAGACCCAGAGGTTGTGTGCTCAGTTGTCCTAAGGTCTTCAGGAAACCACAGGTAAGCACCATGGAATTGAAGAGCATCACCTCATAAGAAATTAACATTTTATATTAATTTTTTTTAAGAGAGAGAGAGACAGACAGACAGACAGGAAAGGATAGAGATGAAAAGCATCAACTCTAGTTGCGGCACTTGAGTTATTCATTTCATACGTGCCTTGGGTCAGTGGGGGGCGCCAGCCGATCAATGGCTGCCTGCTCAAACCAGCGACCTCAGGGTTTCAAACCTGGAACCTCTGAGTCCCAGGTCAACGCTCCATCCACTGGGCCACCTCTGGTCAGGCAACATTTTATACTAATTTTAATGTGCTGGGCTTTGAAATGATCTGCATGAACTGCCGATGAAGAATCTTTTCGAATTATACATAAAAGACACAAAGAAATGGTATTTCTTGTTAGCATTGTCTCATACACCTTCTCAAGGCCATTAGCATTCCATAATTCATTCAAAAATATTTATTGAGCACATGTTATGTGTCAGACACTGTTAGGAGTACTAGGGACAGGGCAATGAGAACAAAATTTTTGTCCTCGTGGAGTTTAATTTTAATGAGAGGAGAAAGATGAAATCAATAAATGAATAAACAGAGTATTACAATGTGCTAAGGCAAATACTACTTTTCTCCAAAATCAGGCTTTAAATAAGGGAAAAGTAGACTATAATAATGCAATTTAATCAGGAATCAAAACTGTTTTCTCTTCTGGACCGTCCGCTTCAGCTGTCTGGAGCTTTTAGCCTAATCTCGATCACGCTGTTAACGTGAAGTTCAAATTACAACAATAAGGGAACAAAAACGCGCAATTGCTGATTAGCTACCACCAAGCTGTGTCAAGCATTGTGCTAAGTGATTTACTTTTTTAATTCTTAAAACGACCCTCGGAGGTAAGCACTTTCACTCCCATTTTCCAGACAAGCAAACTGAGTTCCAGAAGCGCAAACACCAGTTAATGGCAGACCCGAAGCTGGAACAGGGATGACTACCTCCAAAGCTCTTCTACAGCACGGCGGCAGGAAAAGCGGTGAGACACACGGAAAAGAATTACAAGATCTGTGGTGGCGCAGTGGATAAAGCATCGACCTGGAAATGCTGGGGTTGCCGGTTCGAAACCCTGGGCTTGCCTGGTCGGGGCACATGTGGGAGTTGATGCTTCCAGCTCCTTCCCCACTTCTCTCTCTCTGTCTCTCCTCTCTCTCTGTCTCTCCCTCTCCTCTCTAAAATGAATAAAAAAAAAAAAAAAAAAAAAGAACTGACGCTGGCACGTCAGTGAGGAAAAAAAACCCCCAAAAAACCGGTGAGAACCAGACACGCGCCAGACCAAACTCGTGGAGCCGTCGCAGGCAGGCGGCGCCGGAAGTCGGGCTGCGGCTTCCGGACCTGAAAACCGGAAGTGGCTCATTAGCGCCGCCGCCAGGTGTTCGCCAAGAGACTTGCTCTTCGGCATCAGCTGCCAGGCGGCTAAGAGGTTCTCGGAATCCGCTTCCAAACGCGTCCGCATGTCAAAATGTCGCACCCGTGCCCCCAAACTAAGCCTTCCAACCCCAGTAATCCCCGAGTCTTCTTTGACGTGGACATCGGAGGCGAGCGAGGTGAGTGGAGTCTGATATTCGTATAATGAAACTCGAGGGGCTGGGTTTCCTGGGATTCCGGGGACTCCGGGGGTGGCGTTCGGCTCGGTTCGGGGGCGGCTCCGTGCAGCGGCGGCGGGGTGGGGTGGTGGCCGCCCAGGTTGGACCGCCGGAGCAAATCCAGGCGATCGGGGTTGGGTCGAGCGAGCGCCCTTGGAGAATGCCACCGATCGCGTGGAAGTTTCTGGAAATTTCTGGTTCGGGGATTGTGGCGGCCTTGAGGTTTGTCCTGATTTGTTCGCACCTTCCCGCCACCTTGCACCGTCAAATTGGAATGAAATAAGATTATTCTATGTTTGCAGTGAGACATTCAGGAAACCCATCGATGTGCGTCAGGGGGACTCCAGCCCCGCCATGCGTTGTGCCACGCGAGTTATGTCAGCAGTTGTCATGCTATTTATAAAATAAAGCGACTTTTGCTTGTTGCTTTTTTCCCCTATTATTGATTCTCAAGTCAGTGGTCCAGCCAGATTGACGACCATTTTCTCTAGTTGGGCATTGGGGGAAAGTGTTTGCGATGCAGCAGTGCGATGCCTAGGCTACACGTGAAGCCCAGGAACTCCTAAACTCTGAGGATTAGCATATTGCTTTGTAGCCCGATTGCGCGTGTTCTGGAACATGTTAGAATCGCTGGTCAAACAGTGTGTTTGAATGTTACGCAAAGGAACACATCAGGATTCAGGGACCCCCATAGATTGTGTGGATACACACACTTATATGTACATTCAGTTTCTTTTAAACTATTTTCAGGTGTATTTTTATCTGCCTTACGAGTTACCTAGAATGGGAGCTTTTCTCCATCCAGCCTTTGCTGTAGAAGCTGCAGCAGGCTGGTTCCACAGAGCACAAAGGTTACAGCTGAGTTTTAGGTATAACTCAGCCAATCTTACCACACGGAGAAGTATTAATTTTTTTTTTTTCCCTATTGGTTACTTGGTAATTGCAAATTCTGAGTACCTGTTGAAGAAATTACTCAGAATTTAAAAACCATTTGTACTTCATGGTATCCCTTTTATGGTGCTAATCTTCTGGCTACTGTACTGTAAGATGTAGAAGAATAATTGTTTCAGATTTATCTAGATGCTTGGCACTTAACATTAGGTAGGCTAAATTTGAATTCTAGAAAAATGACCAAAAAGAGCTTGGAATCTTCGTCACTGTAATTTTACCAACTGACCTTTTATCCTTTGCTTATTTGGTTGGTTGTGTTGCATACTGACACAATTTTTTTTCTTTTTTAATTTTTTTTTCAGCCGGTCGAATTGTCTTAGAATTGTTTGCAGATATTGTACCCAAAACTGCAGAAAATTTTCGTGCATTGTGCACAGGAGAAAAAGGCATTGGACCCACTACTGGGAAACCTCTCCATTACAAAGGATGCCCATTCCATCGAAGTATGTAAATTTTCTGAGACGGATTCTTTGTATAGATCAGCAATTTTCAACCTTTTCATCTTATGGCACCCATAAACTAATTACTAAAATTCTGTGGCACACCAAAAAATGTTATATTTTTGGCCAGTCTGACAAAAAATATAGGTATAGTTGCGATTCACATCAGACGGCTGTTGTGTTGGCTGTTGCTGTCATTTTTTATTTGACTGTAAGGGAAAAGAGGTCATTGCCGTGTTTTAAAAATTTTGGGGACACACTGGTTGAAAATTGCTGTTAGAATTAAATTCTGTCCTATAGGGAAAAAAACAGTGAGGCAAATATTAAAGACTAGTTAGTTTCCAAGAGGATGCTTTGAGGCCTGAGGCAATAGCTGAGTTTCATAGAGGTTGCGGAGTGAAAGGCAGAATTAATTATAGGAGGATAACAGGGTTTCTTTAAATAGAAATGGACTATCCCAGCTTCAATTTTATTAGATTGAGAAAAAAAGGAGTGGTCGTGATAAATAAGCAGACCTTGGATAGCTTGACTGCCTGGTGATAAAAAGGTTATACCTACTTTTTGGGCAGGATTTCTTGGGAAGGCTGCAGCCAATTTAAAGGTTCGGTGTCTTGGACACGTGGTGTGATTTGTGATTACAAGATGACATTTCACCCATCTTATCCAGGAACTCTTTTGTCTTCAGGATCTAGTCTAGTTATTGAGTAGTCAGGCACTCAATAAATATTTAATGAATAAACAAATAAGTGGAGCTATAATCATTTGAGTAGTTACATTAAAAAAAACTTGTTTTAAAAAATTAACATTGATTTAAAAATATTTAAATTGTTGATTTATGCTTAATATCAAAATCTGCTAATAAAGTATATGCAGAAAAGAGTTAACATTAGCAGGTCTGGGACTGCTATTCTTAGAAAGGTCCACTCACAAGGGTGGTGGTTGGCTGGAATCTGGGAACTTGGAACTTGAACCTTACCTGAAATTGGCAAGGTGGTTTACTTGTCTAGATTGTTATACAAATAATTTGATTTCCTCTTGGGAGCTTGGAAATTTGGTACCTGTTAGGCAGAGAGCGCCTGTATGATCATCCTTAATGAAAACCTTGGGTGCTGAGTCTCTAGTGGCCTTTCCTGGGCAGAAACATTGTTACACTTCCTTTGCTGGGGGAGGAGTGTGCTCTGTGCTCATGGGAGAGAAGATCACAAGGAAGCCAGTGGATTAGACTCTGCCTGTAACTTTTTTCTTTATCATCCAGCTGTGTATCCTTACTGTGTAGCTATAATACAACCAAATGCTTAGTCCTATGAGCCATTGGGAGTCTCTGAACATGATAAGGGTCTTTAGGAATTCTTAACACCAAGAGATGATTTTTGTTAAAATACTTCCATTGCATTATAACAAATCTGGGAGTAATTGGTCTTTATTTAGTGACTAATATGTGCCTAGCTAAGGACATAGTTACAAGGATAAAAGACAAAAGTTGCTTTACATACGGAATTAATTGCTGGAAGAGATAGATGATAATGACCTATGTTATAAAATGGAGATAGAGTTAAGCTACTGGGGGGAGAAAAATTAGGAGCTCTAACTTTGGGGTGCCAGTTTTACTACAGAGGTGCCATTTGAATGAATTTCCTGAGTGTTAGTGGGGGAGCAGTCAGTACAAGTAATTTGGACTTCGATTATGAAGTCTTTCAAAAGTAAAGTGATAGGGAAAGGCAGGAGAGTAACATTACCAGAAAGTTCTGTTTTAGGCAGTTGTCTTTATTATCACATATTCATTATTGAACATTTCTGAAGTCATATCTTGGTCTCTAATAGCAATTTTCCTTATTTGTAGTCATTAAGAAATTTATGATTCAGGGTGGAGACTTCTCAAATCAGAATGGGACAGGTGGAGAAAGTATTTATGGTGAAAAGTTTGAAGATGAAAATTTCTATTATAAGGTAAAGTAGATAAAATGCATGTTATGTTAATAAAGGGTGTTATGTGTGGACACTTTTTGGATTAAGACATTGATAAGTGTTTCAAGTGGGCTTAGATTCTTCTCTTTTTAAAAAGGTATCTTATTTGTAAATATGTCTTTGATATGGAAAATTTTCATGCAGTAATGATTTGGCAAAAATACTACAGTTATTTCAGTGTAATCCAAGTTGACATACTTCAGTAAAAATAATGGGTTTTTAAGCGTGGCCACCATATGGCAAACTTGTTTCCAGGAAGAATGTTCTCATAATCAGAAGGATGGTAACTTGTGCATCTTTATGCTTGAATTTGAAGAGCAACAAAACCATCGCTAATATCCAGGATGTCAGGGGATTTGCAAACTAGAGGATATGGTTAATGTCCAGGCTCCTAAAGGACAGTAGTGGTGCCTGTGCCTTCTTATCTTCATTGTCCCAAGATGTAATCGGGTTATATTGCATCATTCAAGTTATAAGAATGGACATGTAAGTACAAAAGTAAAGTGATGCCTTTGGAAATGAGGAATGTGAACCAGGTAATCAGGATAACTAGAAAATCTCATCGGTCTTTTAAGCAGTTATTTATTGACTGCAATTATGTGTGTTTAATACTGTCACTGGTACCGACTTATAAAAAAGGCCTTCATGACAAGGACTTTATAATCTTACTGGGAAGACAAGATTAAAACACATGGGACAACTGGGTAATATTATGCAAATAAATGCCAAAGTGATTAAAACTTTATGTATATACTATAGGAGCGAGGTATGGTTTATAATATGGTGGAAATTATTAGGAAGCATTGAGGAGGAGTGGATACATACAGTGGGCAAACGGGCCCTTGCAAGGTGGCTGAGATTTGGTTAGGTAGAAACGAAATAGGAGGGATGTGAGTGAGGGAAGACAAAGGTAGTAGGAGGCTGAGAAAATAAAATTAGTATTCTGTTTAATTTCATGGAAAAGCACCAAACTTTTGGAAAGGAAAATGGGAAGCTACCAGAAGGATGAAAACTAAGATTATGTGATGGTCATATTGATATAAAGAAAGGAGGCCTACTGAAAGGACATGTAGCTCTTGCCTTCTGCAGACTTGGTGACCTTGAGTTAGGTTTAGATTGGAGTAGGGGAAAAGGCATTTTAGGTGGGAAGACAAACATTAGAGTTACAATACTGGGCCCAACAAGGAATAAATGTAGAAAACCTGAGGATAAAGTGCAAAGATGAAACGGCTTCACAGAACCTTTGAATAGGTCAGGGCCAAGGAAGAAATTTGATTTCAGTATGTATGTGCACAGTAGTGATTCCCCTGAGATGAAAGCCATAAAGTTTGGATTCTTTTGAGATTACATAATTGAATGTTCTGTCACAACTGAATAACTTGTCACTGTTCCCAGTTTATTGATATGTAAAGAAAGTATCATAATGTAGGCCCATAAAAGTGGGAAGACTGTTTAGTGCTTCTCAGAAAAAAAGCATCCATCATAAAAAGTGGGCAAAGTGTAATTATTAGATTTCCTTAATCTAGCACCTGAAAGATGAGATAGAAGCATTTTCTTGATATGGGCAATTTACAAATACCTGCTTTCCCCACCCCACTGCTATTTCTGTTACTGTATTTGACTTCATAAGCTTTTCTTAAAGTGATTAAGCCCAGGTAGCTCAGAGCATCTTCCCAAAGCACAGAGGTTGCTGGTTTGATCCCTGGTCAGGGCACATACAGGAACAGATCCATGTTCCTGTCTCCCTCTCCCTCCGTCTCTCTAAAATCAATCATTTCTTTTTTAAAGTGATTAAGTAATGCTATACTTTGTGAATTAAAGATCGCAATTTATGCAAAGTAAAATTATACTTTGTTGTTTGATCTAAATGGTATTGCAGTCTACTATAGTTTTATGTGAATGGTCAGAAAAAGAACACACTGGTTGGTACCTCTAACCTTGCTTTTCTTCTCTACAGCATGACCAGGAGGGTTTATTGAGCATGGCCAATGCAGGCTGCAATACAAATGGTTCTCAGTTCTTTATCACAACAGTTCCAACTCCTCATTTGGATGGGAAACATGTGGTATTTGGCCAAGTAATTAAAGGAATGGGTGTGGCAAGAATTCTGGAAAATGTAGAAGTGAAAGGTGAAAAACCTGCCAAAGTAAGTGTATTCTCTTAGTTGCTATCTTAAAGAACTATAAGTAAAAAGGATCTGATGATTTTTATCTGGAAAATGTTAGGATGATTTTTGGTAAAGAAGCTTGAATCTGCCACTTTTTCTTTTAACTCGAAGGAAAAGATAGGGCAGTTAAGAAAAGATTTTATTATATCAACTTCAGTTTTGGTGATTTAAGTCTTCCTATAACTGCAAAAATTTGAGTGAGTCTGTATACTAGTCCAGCCTAGAGAGAGGACAGGAAATGAAGAATCCTGTCTAGATTCGGCCATTTAATTGGCTGTTTGGCCTTAATCTTAATTCAACTTTTCTTGGCCTGATTCCTCATCATACATAATTACTTAAGGGTTTAGACTACATTATATAACTGTTAAAGATCCTTGTGCTCTAAATCAGTGTTCCCCAACCTTTTTTGGGCCACGGACCGGTTTAATGTCAGAAAATATTTTCACGGACCAGCCTTTAGGGTGGGATGGATAAATGTATCACGTGACCAAGACAAGCGTCAAGAGTGAGTCTTAGGCGGATGTAACAGAGGGAATCTGGTCAATTTTAAAAAATAAAACATCATTCAGACTTAAATATAAATAAAACAGAAATAATGTAAGTTATTTTTTCTCTGCGGACCAGTACCAAATGGCCCATGGACTGGTACCGGTCCACGGCCCGGGGGTTGGGGACCACTGCTCTAAATGACTGAATCAAAATGCCATACTACTGCCTAACCCAATTGTTGGGTTGTGAGTGAGAATTGGAAAGTTAGATGCCTGCAGTATATGAAGGAGATAGTAGTAAATTGACAGCAATGCCCCACCTAAAGAAAATTATGTAGAGGATCATCAAGTTTTCAATTTATTTTGTATACACTTGAGATGCTGACTAGCAGTAAATAATTTTGTAAAACAGAAGCATTGTTCTATTACTTGAAATATTTATAGAGGGCATTCTTGTAATTTGAGCAGATAGATGAGCCTCCTCAAGTCAATCTGTCATTTTAGAAATGCCTTGGACTGTGTTACAAAAGACTTGCAGCTGGATAGCTTTTAAATCTAGAACATTTTCTTTTATATGTATCATTAATATGGTAGTGCACTTCTACAATTTAGGATTATCTTTACAGTTGTGCATTATTGCAGAATGTGGAGAGCTGAAGGAAGGGGACGATTGGGGAATATTCCCAAAAGATGGTTCTGGTGACAGTCACCCAGATTTCCCTGAGGATGCAGATGTAGATTTAAAAGACGTGAGTACTTGCACATTAGTCAAACTTTTATTACTTAAAATACTTAGTACTAAAATGTTGAGATTTTTATGTCAGTCTTAGTGATAGAACCTAGCATTAAACCACAACACTTACTAAAATACAACTCTTTGTATTTTGTACAGGTAGATAAAATATTATTAATAACAGAAGACTTAAAAAACATTGGAAATACTTTTTTCAAATCCCAGAACTGGGAGATGGCCATTAAAAAATATACAAAGGTTTTAAGGTAAAAAACTTTTAACACATTACTTTTAAGTGAAATTATAAGCTGAAATTCAAGAGTTCATTGTATTTTTTGCACATTATTTGCAGAGTGACCAGTTGTGTTGAAGTAGCTGCATTTCTTTTGTTGTCTATAGCTTAGTTTGAAAAGTTTCAAAATAAGGAAAAGTTGAAAGAAGTACATGAATGAATGCTCACATACCTTAACCTTACATTAACTAGTTAACTTTTTGCTATATTTGTTTTTGCATAATCTTTTTTTTTTCTTTTGTATTTTTCTGAAGCTGGAAATGGGGAGAGACAGTCAGACAGACTCCCGCATGGATCCACCCGGCACGCCCATCAGGGGGCGACACTGCCCACCAGGGGGTGATGCTCTGCCCCTCCGGGGCATCGCTCTATTGCGACCAGAGCCACTCTAGCGCCTGGGGCAGAGGCCAAGGAGCCATCCCCAGCGCCCGGGCCATCTTTGCTCCAATGGAGCCTTGGCTGCTGGAGGGGAAGAGAGAGACAGAGAGGAAGGAGAGGGGGAGGGGTGGAGAAGCAGATGGGCGCTTCTCCTGTGTGCCCTGACCGGGAATCGAACCCGGGACTTCTGCACGCCAGGCCGACGCTCTACCACTGAGCCAACCGGCCAGGGCCGCATATCATTTTTGAAAGGAAATTGCAGATACCATGACACTAAACACCTATAAATATTTTAGTGGTTATTTCCTAAGAAACAAGGACCTTCTTCTACATAACCTTACTAGCACTAAAACACCCCGAAGTAGTATTGACACAGTATTATCTAATATGTAATCCATATTCAAGTTTCCCAATTAAAAGAAATTATTTTCTCCAGAGTCTATTGTATCATTTGGTTTTATGTTTTTAGTTTCCTCTAATCTTTAATAGTCCTTATTCTACAAGCTTTTTTAGTTATTTGCACTTAGTGGAGTCTTAAGTAGGATGTCTTACTGCTTCAAGATCAGGCTAAGGATAAATATTTTGCAAGAGGACTTAAGTAGGTGATGTTGTATATTTTCCATATCGCATGTTGAAGACAAGTCATTTTGGCCTATTTTGAGTTTTGGCACTTAATTAGTGTCAGCCAGATATCTGTTATAAAAGTGCCTTTTCCCCTTTGTAAATAATAAGTACTCTGTGAGGTGATATGTGAAATTGTGCATATTCAGTTTCTGACATTTCATCCAGTGGTTTTACATCACTGATCATCCCTGCCTAAATCAGTTACTAAATTCATGATTGTGGAACTGCAATTTTCTAATTTTGTCACTTGTTCTGTAGTTATTATCTGGCATTCTAATGTTTGAAGGGACTCCTCTCTCTCACCTCCTTTTTAAAATTTTTATTATTATTATTTTTTTGTATTTTTCTGCGAGGCAGACTCCTGCATGCGCCCGACTGGGATCCACCCGGCACGTCCACCAGGAGGCGATGTTCTGCCCATCTGGGGCGTCACTCTGTTGCAACCAGAGCCATTCTAGCTCCTGAGGCAGAGGCCATAGAGCCATCCTCACGCCCGGGCAACTTTGCTCCAGTGGAGCCTTGGCTGCGGGAGGGGAAGAGAGAGAGAGAGAGAGAGGAAGGGGAGGGGAGGGGTGGAGAAGCAGATGGGCGCTTCTTCTGTGTGCCCTGGCCTAGAATCGAACCTGGGACTCCTGCACACCAGGCCGACGCTCTACCACTGAACAAACCGGCCAGGGCCTCTCACCCCCTTTTTTAGTATAGTATTACTGTAGACCTGTGGATTTTTTCAGTTCAGCCTTTCCTACTGTTACCATCATTCTTTTGAAGCCCAAAGGGTTCTGGGTTTTCCCAGTGGAAGCCCCTTTTCTACATCCTCTGACGTGTCCTCTTAGTCTGGACACGTCACTGATCACTGGGCTCACTTTCTGGCACAAGAAGTTCCTGGCTTATTTTGATGAGAGAGAGACAGGCAAAAACATCGATCTGTTCTTTATGTGCCTTGTCCTAGGATCGACCCAGCAACTTCGTATTTGGACAGCTCCCTAACCAACTGAGTTGTCTGGTCAGACAGTGTACTCCAGGCTTATTTCATGCTTGTTTCCAGATCTGGTATCAGTGATTTCTCCAAGGAACCATGAGTTTTTTCAATGGGCAATATATTTCAGTAAACAAATTCTGGGGACCAGGCATGCTCATTGTTTCTGAGCCCTTTTCGTTGGACAGAGCTAGGAACTGTATTACATGACAGCTCAAACCAACACTGCAGGGTTCTCCACCTTTCCCATTCCATTCCCTTCTCATACAATGAGAACCTTGCTTCTCAAAAGTACATAACAGAGACCTGGTTCTTAAAAATAGAATGCGTTATGGTAACTGTGCTTAACTATCTTCAGATTTGGGGTTTATTCTGTCTGACCTATGGTGGTGCAGTGGATAAAACATCGATCTGGAATGCTGAGGTCGCAGTTTTGAAACCTTGAGCTTGCCTGGTCAAGGCACATATGGGAGTTGATGCTTCCTGCTCTCCCCCTTCTCTCTCACTAAAATAAATTTTAAAAAGAGATTTGGGGCCCTGGCCGGTTGGCTCAGTGGTGGAGCATCAGCCTGGCGTGCGGGTGAACCGGGTTCGATTCCCGGCCAGGGCACATAGGAGAGGCGCCCATTTGCTTCTCCACCCCGCCCTCCTTCCTCTCTGTCTCTCTCTTCCCCTCCTGTGGCCGGGGCTTCGTTGGAGCGGGGATGGCCCGGGCGCTGGGGATGGCTCCTTGACCTCTGCCCCAGGTGCTGGAGTGGCTCTGGTCGCAGCGGAGCGTCGCCCCTGGTGGGCGTGCCGGGTGGATCCCAGTCGGGCGCATGTGGGAGTCTGTCTGACTGTCTCTCCCCGTTTCCAGCTTCAGAAAAATACAAAAAAAAAAAATTTTTTTAAAGAGATTTGGGGCCCTGGCTGGTTGGCTCAGTGGTAGAGTGTCAGCCTGGCGTGCAGGAGTCCCGGGTTCGATTTCCGGCGGCCAGGGCACACAGGAGAGGCGCCCATCTGCTTCTCCATCCCTCCCTCTCTCCTTCCTCTCTGTCTCTCTCTCCCCCTCCCGCAGCCAAGGCTCCATTGGAGCACAGTTGGCCCGGGCGCTGAGGATGGCTCTATGGCCTCTGCCTCAGGCGCTAGAATGGCTCTGGTTGCAACAGAGTGACTCCCCAGATGGGCAGAGCATCGCCTCCTGGTGGGCGTGCTGGGTGGATCCGGGTTAGGAGCATGTGGGAGTCTGTCCAACTGCCTCCCCGTTTCCAACTTCAGAAAAATACAAAAAAAAAAAAAAAAAAAAAAAAGATTTGGGCTTATTCTTTCTTTCTTTTTTTTTTAACAGAGACAGAGAGAGTCAGATAGAGGTATAGACAGGGACAGAGACAGGAACGGAGAGATGAGAAGCATCAGTCATCGGTTTTTCGTTGCAACAACTTACAGTGTGTCTATAAAGTCACGGTGCACTTTTGACCGGTCACAGGAAAGCAACAAAAGACGATAGAAATGTGAAATCTGCACCAAATAGAAGGAAAACTCTCCCAGTTTCATACCTATTCAGTGCAGTTTGATGTGGGCTCACACACAGATTTTTTAGGGCTCCTTAGGTAGCTATCCCGTATAGCCTCTACAGACTCGTCACTGACTGATGGCCTACCAGAACGGGGTTTCTCCACCAAACTGCCGGTTTCCTTCACCTGCTTATCCCACCGAGTAATGTTATTCCTATGTGGTGGCGCTTCATTATAAATGTGCTGATATTCATGTTGCACTTTGGTCACGGATTTGAATTTAGCAAGCCACAGAACACACTGAATTTTCCTCTGTACCGTCCACATCTCGACTGGCATGGCCGTGGGCTGCTCCGCTGTATACACGGTGTTATGTCATCATCTGCGCACTCGCACATGCTGCCACATCATCCTACAGAAACTGGGAGGGTTTTCCTTTAATTTGGTGCAGATTTCACATTTCTATCGTCTTTTGTTGCTTTCCTGTGACCGGTCAAAAGTGCACCAGGACTTTACAGACACACTGTAGTTGTTCACTGATTGCTTTCTCATACGTGCCTTGACCGTGGGCCTTCAGCAGATCGAGTAACCCCTTGCTCGAGCCAGCGACCTTGGGTCCAAGCTGGTGAGCTTTTGCTCAAACCAGATGAAGCCGCGTTCAAGCTGGCGACCTCAGAGTCTCGAACCTGGGTCCTCCGCATCCCAGTCTAATGCTCTACCCACTGTGCCACCGCCTGGTCAGGCTTGGGGCTTATTCTTAATTGGCCTGTTTGAACACTTGAGGGAAAAGTTAGAACAAATTAGAAAGTAGTATTGAATGAAAAGTATGTGAATATTAAGAATATTAATATAGCTTGACCTGGCGGTGGCGTAGTGGATAGAGTGTCAGACTGGGATGCGGAGGACCCAGGTTCGAGACCTCGAGGTCGCCAGCTTGAGCACAGGCTCATCTGGTTTGAGCAAAGCTCACCAGCTTGGATTCAAGGTCACTGGCTCGAGCAAGGGTTTACTCAGTCTGCTGAAGGCCCACGGTCAAGGCACATATGAGAAACAATCAATGAACAACTAAAGTGTTGCAACGAAAAATTAATTGATGCTTCTCATCTCTCTCTGTTCCTGTCAGTCTGTCCCTATCTATCCCTCTCTCTGTCTCTGTTAAAAAAAAATTAATATAGCATTTGATGACTTATATCAGAAATAACATTTTTGGCACAGTTGAAGAAGCAGAGTAAGTCTTGTCTAGGCTTACATGCTACTTTTATTACTGTGTTCTCTAGATACGTGGAAGGTTCAAAGGCTGTTACTGAAGAGGCAGACAGGTTGAAGCTGCAGCCTGTAGCTTTAAGCTGCATGCTGAACATTGGTGCTTGTCAGCTGAAGATGTCAAACTGGCAGGGAGCAATTGACAGTTGTTTGGAGGTAAGTGTTTGATGTTGAATGTTTGGCAGGGTTGCATTATGACTAATGAACCTGAGTGAAAACAGTTTTAAATACGTTAATATATCATTGCATAAGACCTAGTGAGACTCGATAAAACATGTCATTTTATCTCTAAATATTTTGGACCTTCAGGTTTCCTCTCAAACCATTTACTTAGCTTATGTTACTTAATGTCTATGAAGATATACTTTTTTCCTTAAAGCACATGTACTAGCTTACTTATTCAGTTAACATACTGAACACCTGTTATTTGCTAGGCATTGGGAGGCAAAGCTGGGAATGACTAAGAATGAGGGTTGTGGAGCCAGTCAGACAGGGTCTTTTTTAAATTAGACCTCTGTCGCTTACTTTGTGATCTTGAGTAAGTTCCTAATGTTAGAGAATCTGAATTTATGTGTTACATGGAATAATACCTGCCTCATGGGATTGTAACAAGGATTATATAACATATGCAAAGCATTTAGTGTTGGGCACATGGTAAGTACCTCGCAGAGACTAGGTATCATTAAAAGACAAGCCCAGCCCTGGCCGGTTGGCTCAGTGGTAGAGCGTCAGCCTGGCATGCAGGAGTCCCGGGTTCGATTCCCGGCCAGGGCACAGGAGAAGCGCCCATCTGCTTCTCCACCCCTCCCCCTCTCCTTCCTCTCTCTCTCTTCCCCTCCCGCAGCCAAGGCTCCATTGGAGAAAAGTTGGCCCAGGCACTGAGGATGGCTCTATGGCCTCTACCTCAGGAGCTAGAATGGCTCTGGTTGTAGCAGAGCATCGCCCCCTGGTGGGCATACCAGGTGGATCCCGGTCAGGTGCATGTGGGAGTCTGACTGCCTCCCCGTTTCCAACTTCAGAAAAATACAAAAAAAAAAAAAAAAAAGACAAGCCCCCATACACTCTAGGAGCTTTTTATTTGGCTCGTTAATCCAGGGAGACTATCGGTAAAGGCGATAGCATTACTTTCTTTAAAGAAAGCAATTCTGACTCCCTATATATAGTTGAAAAAATTTCCAAACTAAAGCATGTATTTTAGAAAGACCCCTTCAGTAATTTTTAACATAGATTGCACATTGAGCTATGAACACAGAGCAGCTATCCTCAGAACAAGTAGAAATAAAATGAGATGCTAATTTGGTAGGGTAGGTGGTAGAGAGATTAGAATATATTTAGAAGGGAGCACACAACAGAGGGGAAATATTAAGAGGAAAAGATGTACCAGTCTCTGATCTCTTTTTGACCTTTTTTTTTTTTTAAAGATTTTATTCATTTTAGAGAAGGGGGGAGAGAGAGGAGGGGGAGGAGCAGGAAGCATCAACTCCCATATGTGCCTTGACTGGGCAAGCCCAGGGTTTCACACTGGTGACCTCAGCATTCCAGGTCAACGCTTTATCCACTGTGCCACCACAGGTCAGGCTCTTTTTGACCTTTGTGAGGCAGATAATATACCCTTTTTAGTAATATCTGATATTGACCTTTAAAAATGTTAAGTAAATATATTTTTAAAACATTTGTTTCAGAAGTTATTCATCATCCTAAAAAAAATCCTAGATTTCAGATAAAGAATGTATACAAGTTTTTATTCAAAGTAGGATTAAAAAAAAAAAAAAATCAGGGCCGAATCAGGAAATAGAAACCACGCAATAATTTTTAAAAAAATTTTTTAAAAATTATTTATTCATTTTAGAGAGGAAGACAGAGAGAGAGAGAGAGAGAGAGGAGAGAGAGAGAGAAAGGGGGGAGGAGCTGGAAGCATCAACTCCCATATGTGCCTTGACCAGGCAAGCCCAGGGTTTCTAACCAGCAACCTCAGCATTTCCAGGTTGACGCTTTATCCACTGCGCCACCACAGGTCAGGCCCCACACAATAATTTGAGCAGAGAAAGTTTAAAATAAAATGTTAGAGGGGGCTGGAATAATAAGGGATTGGTTGGTTAGTAAAGAAAATTCTAAAGTTACAGGAATAGCAGATATATTTATTTACATTAGGTAAAATACAGGAGCAGCTGTTTCCCCTAGGCTGCAGTGGACCCCCCTAGGAAGAGGCGCCTCTCAAGGCCCTCTGCTGAGATCCAGACCTCATCAGAGAGGGGATGGATGGCTGTGGCTCACTGGCTGGCAGAGGCGTTCATTGGGCACCATACTGGGGAGACTCACTGCAGTGTCTGGGAATCTGGCCTTTGGGAGTTGTGTGCTACTGACCGAGCTCTGCAGGCACCTAATGAGATGAGCACACTGGAACTGGAAGGGAACCAGGTTTCTCTCCCATGTCCATTTAGCGCCCTCTGCTGACAAAATTTCATATTGTGCCAGCTGACTTAGAAGAGTCTAGTTGCATTTTCACAGCACAGTGATTTAGAGCTGACAGGCTATAAATGAAATCTAGCATATATATTTAACACTTAATATTTATGTAAAAATGTTAATTTGATAATTTTTCTGTAGGCTCTTGAAACAGACCCATCAAATACTAAAGCACTATACCGTAGAGCTCAAGGGTGGCAAGGATTAAAAGAATATGAACAAGCACTGGTAAAACTTTGTTCTAAATTTCAATTTTTAAAAATAGCCACCTTCATAAATCATACCTCTAATATTTAAAAAAAAATTTTATTCTAATTAAAGGCTGATCTTAAGAAAGCTCAGGAGATAGCACCAGAAGATAAAGGTAAGTCGGCAGTATTTGTCCGTTAGGAATTTATCAGAATTAAACATTATACCCTTTGCCACTTAGATGTTTATTTGTTCAATAGGTGTTACAGAACGCCTGCCATTGGGCCAGGTGCTGGTCATACTGCAGTGAACAAGTCCGGGTCCCTGCCTCGGGGACCTTACACCCAAGCCCCTCCCCAGAATACCAGTTCTCACATGTCTTAATACTAGTTGTTCTACTGTATCATTTGAGATCTGTCCTGTTAGTTTAATTCCAGTAGGAGTGCAGTAGTAAAAGAGTACTATAGTGAACTTAATGTTTAGGACATTTCTAAAGCTGAATGTATGTGGCCATAACCTAACTCTTCTAGCTAACAGATTTGTGTTTTAGGAAAGCTTTGGGAAGTGGTGACAAAAATAAGTTTCTCAAATATACCAACTGCTAATAGGGATACTGATCTAGATATTAAAGTATCTTTGGTTTCTTTATAACTGAAGTAAAACTTAACTGCCCTCTCTAATGGAGAAGGCAGACCTGTATAATTCATTTTGAGTGCTCACAATAGACAGTCTTCTAAAATGATCGTCATGATTTTTGTATTTGATTGCTTTCTCAGTGTAAATAATCTGAATAGGGCAGGACAGGTTTTATCAAGGGGGAGTTATATTAAAACTTGGTCAACCTAATTTTTTGATGTTTGAAAAATAACTCATATTATAAATTTATTTTGCAGCTATCCAGGCAGAATTGCTGAAAGTCAAACAAAAGATAAAGGCACAGAAAGATAAAGAGAAGGCAGCGTATGCGAAAATGTTTGCTTAAAAATGAATTCATTTCTGCTAAAATATTACACACTGATGTGTAAAGGCAATAGAAAATGTAAAGGTTTGTTGTCTATTACATATCCCTTATGTGTTTCCTCTGAGACTGTAGTTCCCCCATTGTTTACAGTTTAGGAGTACTGGGCTCTGTTCACTCTTTAAAAAAAGTGCTACAAATTACAGGAAGTTGATTTTTTTTTTCATGGCTGTCCGCATTATTCACAAATAATAATGGTGTTCAACCTATTATTTATTTATATCAACTGAGGCAGGGAGGCGGAGAGACAAACTCCCACCTGCTCCGGCCCAGGATCCACTGGCAATCGCTGTCTGGGGCTGCTGCTCTGGTGCTCGGCAGCTGAGCTGTTTTAGCACCTGAGGCAAGACCATGGAGCCATCCTCAGTGCCTGGGGCCAGCTTTCTTACTCAAGCCATAGCTGTGGGAGAGGGAAAGGTGGGGAAGCAGATGTTTGCTTCTCCTGTGTGCCCTGACCGGGAACTGAACCTGAGACTTCCACACACTGGGCCGATGCTCTATTTCTGAGCCAACCGGCCAGGGCTTCAACCTATTTTCAAAGTAAGGACACATCTTGTTGAATAAACAGATGAAAGCTCAAGTTTACATTACTTCCCTCAATTCTTTGATGTAGCTCTTTATAAACTGGTTTGTGCTAGTGTTTGATACTTACAGATAATACAGATATTCATGTTCAGGGGGTCAGCAAACTTCCTCCAAAGGGTCAGATAGTAAAGTTTTAGGACCACTGTATTCTGTCTTAACTGCTCATTTCTGCAGTTGTGGCCATAGACAATTACATAAACCAGTGGGCTTGAACGGCATGGCTGTGTTTCAGTAAAACCAGAAAAGGGGTGAGCCAGATGCCAACCTCTGGTCTAGAATATGTGTTTATTTCTATACTTCAAGTCTTGAGTTTGATGAGTCAAATGTACATTAAATCCCAATAGTTTATTCTGCCATTGGTAATGAATCTTTGAAGAAGTTAAGAAGCTACATTACTTATAAAGTTTTATTTAAGATAAATACTGATAATATTTTATAGGACATTAGGTACAGTATAAAATTTCTATTTCCCTGATATTTCATGAACCTTCTGATCAATAATATCTTGTAAGATATTTTGACACTTGCTAACTTTTCAACATTTTAAAGTTAGCTTACCATTAAAGAAGGTGGTTACCAGACTTGCCTGCAAATGCAGTCAGTTGCAGTTTACATTCCATTGTAAGCAGGTCCTCCACCACCTTCGGGTACCACCCAGTTAATATTCTGACTTGGATCTTTAATATCACATGTTTTACAATGCACACAGTTCTGAGCATTTATCTGTAACCGAAATCCGTCACCTTGCTCCAAAGGTACAAATTCATATACTCCTGTAAGGAGAAAAAAATATTGTAAAGTACCTAACTTTTTTAACTTAAAGTTCAAAAATAGAAATTGAAGTCTTGGAAACAGTAGCTACAGAAACCATTAAGGTTTGTTTTCTGAATGTTTACCCGTAGAGGATAATACAAAGATCTTGGTTGCTTTTGAATTACATATATATATACACACACATATATAATATGCTATATGGTGCTATAGCTGAAAAGACAAAATATATCCGGTCTTTATCTGTAGTTTAAAATCCAGTATGATGACAAGTAATTAAAGTCAAAAGACTAAAGTCCCTGGCCTCAGGCATTCCAGTCCCCTCTCCACTGTATCCTAATTTTTACATACCTGAATACAGTACTCTTTCTATGGTTTGAGACCCAGTTACTATTTTATAATTCTAGTTGAAAACTCAGCACTAACAGATACAGTGTTCATGATGAATTTAAAGTTTGGGGCCACTTTCTTGAGGTGGATATGGTTATAGCCTAGTATTTTAGCACCTACACATACCGTGTGTGTGTGTGTGTGTGTGTGTGTGTGTGTGTGTGTGTGTGTGTGTTAGCAGTCATGACAAATGATATTTTAAAAAGTCATATGAACGTGGAAAAAGGTATTTGGTATTCCATAATCCTTATCTTGTCCAAGGGTAGATACTGAAAGGCTTTTTTTGAGAAATGGAATCTGAATTAGGCTTCACAAAGAGTCCCTATTTTAACATTGCTAGAGTAAGAACCATAAAATAATGTTTCTAAAGGAGCTGGATGTACAGTTTCCAAGCAGTGGAAGTCTATTTTTCACATGTTTAAAGCAAACACCTATATTGTAGGAATGAACAGAAATCAGCACTGACCTGCGGGGCAGAATCGCTGCTCAGGCCCATCATATATTGACAGGTTTCTGTTTACAGGTACACTGTCATCCTTTAAGGTTAAATGTGCTGGCTGGTCATGTTCATGATTAGTACCACTCAGAGCCACAGATGACAAAAGATCAAAACTAATCTGTCCATCAGGTTTCGGATACTCAATAGGTGTGCAATCCTTGGCTGGCTTGAGCTGATCAGAGTCAGAACCTTCAACGTATTGAGAAAGATTTTAAATAAAATTATACAACTAATTTTAAAGTACTTTAAACAACATTTTTATAAAAATTTTAAAATAAACCAAAGGAATAAGACTTGACTCTCATGATATAGATAATGCATTTGTCATTAATAAAGCAAGTTTAAAACAAAGTAAGAAAAAGTTCACTTTCTCTGCTACTTAGAGGATCCCATTTGTGAGTTTTTAGTGATACCACCATTCATACTCCCAAACATGTTGGAATTACCTTTATGTTTGAGAGTCCATGGCTCCATTCCTCTAAATATCCAGTAAAAGATTCCAGTGTAAATCATGCCTCCGTACACACCCAGGATTCCATGGCAGGAGGGTCTGATGTTTCTAACCGCATAGAGCTCTTTCCACACCCACGATTTCTTCAGATTGTCCTCATACTCAGTGACATGGAGTCCTTTTATTAAAAACATGAAATATTAACTAAATTGCCTCGAGTATAAAATACTTTTTGTCAAGATATTTTACTACTGAAATATCTAATGAGTGAATCTTAAGTATATTTAAAACAGGTGATCACATGAGACCACATGAAGAATGTTTCATGTATAAAAGTTGGCATTTGCCAGGCCCTGGCCAGGTAGAGCAGTTGATGAGGGCATCCTTCTGATAAGCCAAGGTTGCAGGTTCTTGTATGTCAGGACACATACAAGAATCAACCAATGAAGGCATAAATAAGTGGAACACCATGTGTGACCAGGTGGTGGCGCAGTGGATAGAGCATCGGATTGGGACGTGGAGGACCCAGGTTCGTAAACCCTGAGGTCATGGCTTGAGGGCTCACCAGCTTGAGAGCTGGATCGCTGGCTTGAGGGTGGGATCATAGACATGACCCCATGGTCGCGCTGGCTTGAGCCCAAAAGTCTAGCTTTGAAGCCCAAGGTCACTGGTATGAGCAAGGGCTCATTTGCTCTGCTGTAGGCCTCCCCCCCCCCCCCCATCAAAGCACATGAGAAAACAATGAACAACTAAGGAGCTGCAATGAAGAATTGATGCTTCTCATCTCTCCCTTCCTGTCTGTCCCTATCTGTTTCTCTCTCTCACACACAAAAAAGTGGAACAAATCAATCAATGTTTCTCTGTCTCTCCCTCTCTCTTTAAAATCAATAAATAAAAATTAAAAGTTGGCCATCTTCCAAAAAGATAACTTTTGATATATTTTGTTAACAGACAGTAGTTTTATTTCCTATACTAGTAGCATGGAAAATTTAAGTTCCAAAATTTAGTGAACCTGAAAAGGAAGCTTAAGGTAGAATTTACGCTACCTATAGTAAAAAAAAAATTATAATTGATCAATGAAATACTTCTGTTATGGATTAAATGCTTCCCCCTAAAAGGATATTTTGAAATCCTAACACCCCCCCCACCCCCGTATTTCAGAATGGGTCAGAATAGGGTCATTGCAGATGTAATAGTTAAGATGAAGTCATACTGGAGTAGAGAGGGCCCCTCTTAGTCTAAGGATTGAGGTTCTTATGAGACATAGACACACAGAAGGTAAAGATGGGAGACAGAGACTGGAGTTAATTCTGTCATAAACCAAGGAATGCCTGGGATTCTCAAAAATGGGAGAAGAAAGGATTCCCCCAGAGACTATAAAGAGTACGCTTATTTCCAGATGGTCAACCTGTAGAACTCAAATGTCTGTTCTCCTAAGCCCCCCAGTTTGTAGTACTATGTGAGGCAGCACTAGGAAATTAAAATAGTACCTAAAACTAGGTGTATGCATTTAATATCTAACGGGACAAACTGGTTCCTAACTTTTGTGAACTACACAGTGATTACACTCTTTCCAGTCACTGTTCCCTGTTCTGGCTCCACTCCCCTTCAGGCTGTAATTCCTCACCTAGTTTGGTGATTGACTTGCTGCAGTACTTTCTATATGTGGTACTATGTGTACCTGACAAAGGGGTCCAAAAAGGCAAGATATTTGGCAAGAAAATTAGAAAAACATTCCACTACTCAACCATCTCGCTCCATCTTGCCTTTTCTAGGCTACCTTGTCTCTTGCCTCTCACAGCCCAGGCCTCCCTTACTACAAAGCTCTCTGAAGCTATATTCTGGTCAAATACTTGTAACTGGAGGGACGTTTGTTACCCGGATTCTATGGAAAAATGCTTGTTTATCAAATATCTACTGCGTTGCTATTATGTGCCAGGTGTCTGGGATTCATAGTGAACAAAGTGCGCCCTCTTGGAGTTTTGCACCCAAGAGGCAGAAGACAAAGATAAAGTTAGTATGATATATAGTGTGTCAAAGGTGGAAAACAGAGAAAAGTGTATGTATGTGCTGCAAATCAGTTGGATTCACTGTGTGATTTGAGCAAAGGAGAGGGAGAGAGGGAGGCCTTGAGAAGGGAGCAGGCTGGGTGCGTTCCAGACCAGTGAGGAGGCCGGTGTGGCTGCAGTGAGTGCAAGGCGGTGAAGTCAGATGGGTTAGCTCCATGGTGGGACTCAGCCGGTTCGCACCACTTAGGCTGAACCGATGTCTAATTTTTTGTTGAGTTAGGCTAACCACTTGTGAAAATGGCACTTGTAATCAGGGTTCTCTCTAACATAGGCGCCAGGGCAGCTGCCCAATGTGGAAATCACAAATTTACATTCTTTACTCTTTTTTAATGTTCATCTGTGCAACAGCGTATTCTAAGCGCCCGTAGTAATGTTCATTCCGTCCATAGGTGAAATAATTGCAAGTGAGGATGCCAATCACGAAGCAATAAATAAAAGTTTTATTGTTTTTTGTCAAGTATTATTTAATATTTTTTCATTAATATTTTAAAACTTTCTTATAATCTAGTTTTGTGTACCTCTTTTATTGTTCTTATTTAAGTATTAAATGTATGAAATAATAAACTACCTTTCAGTATATCGTTTTTTCATACTTAAAACGGTCATTAGGGCAGAGAACCAGTTGTTGAGTTATTTGAGTTCCACCCCTCGAGGGCACTTTGGCTTCTACTCCGAGAGGTGGAGAAGGGTTTGCTGAGGTCTAAGTGCTAGCTGCCCCTCTCCCCGCAGCGGACGGTCCGCTCTGCCAGTGCTTGCCGAGCCTGTTGAGGAATGGAGCTGCTGGCTTCTGCGGTTTGCACAGCTTTTGTTTTCAGACAAGAAGCGTCAGTGTTTGTGAGACATCTTAGTGCATACAGTACATGTATGTAACATAAGGCAGTACTTACTGTCCAACTTGAAAAATCACTTCTAAGTAGGCCAGACACCACTGTCAATATTCTTTTTTTTAATTTTTAATATTATTTTATTTATTCATTTTAGAGAGGAGAGAGAGAGAGACAGAGAGGAGAGAGACAGGGGGGAGGAGCTGGAAGCATCAACTCCCACATGTGCCCTGACCAGGTAAGCCCAGGGTTTCGAACTGGTGACCTCAGCACTTCCAGGTCGACGCTTTATCCACTGCTCCACCACAGGTCAGGCCCAGTATTCTAGTTTTGATGTAAATACAACACTGCTGTAAACTCTTATTTCTGAGAGTAGGCCAGGTAGTTTTCTTTGCACTGAACATCTTTTTTTCTATTTTTTTTTTTAATCCGGTGAGAGGAGGGGAGGCAGAAACAGACTCCTGCATGTATTCCAACTGGGATCTACCCGGCAAGCCCACTAGGGGGAAATGCTCTGCCCATCTAGGGGATTGCTCTATTGCTTAGCAACAGAGCTCTTAGCACCTGAGGCGGAGGCCATGGAGCCATCCTAAGCCCTGGGGCCAACTTGTTCCAATCAAGCCATGGAAGTAGGAGGGAAAGAGAGAGAGAGAGAGAGAGAGAGAGAGAGAGAGAGAGAAGCAAGACAGGAAGGGGTGGAGAAGGAGATGGTCATTTCTCCTGTGTGTCCTGCCTGGGACTCAAACCTGGGACATCCACACACTGGGCTGATGCTTTACCACTGAGCCAACTTGTCAGGGCCTCTTTTTTTTAAAGGTGATTATTTTTTTTATTTTGAAATTAAATGTAATGGGGTAACATTGATCAATAAGAATACACAGGTTTCAGGTGAACATCTCTATAGCATTGTTGATTATTATACACATCTTAATGCTTTGTGTAAAGCAGCGGTTCTTAACCTGTGGGTCGCGACCCGGCGGGGGTTGAACGACCAAAACACAGGGACAGGGGTCGCCTAAAGCCATCGGAAATACATATTTTGTTTAAAAATGTATTGTATAATAAATATGTATTTTCCGATGGCTTTAGGTGACCCCTGTCCCTGTGTTTTGGTCGTTCGACCCCCACTGGGGTCGCGACCCACTGGTTGAGAACCGCTGCAGTGTAAAGAAATAGATATTATAGCTTTTCCTGTCAATTGAAATATATATTAAAAACACCTCAAGATTTAAAAAAAATTTTTTATTAATTCATTTTTAGAGAGAGAGTAGAAAGAAAGAATGAGGGGGGTAGGGGAGGAGCAGGAAGCATCAACTCCCATATGTGTCTTGACCAGGCACACCCAGGATTTTGAACCAACCTCAGTATTCCAGGTTGTTGCTTTATCTACTGCGCCACCACAGGTCAGGCATAATTTTTAATTGTATTTATATTCATGTTCTATCTATATTATCACTGTATGTTTAAATAACTTCTCTTCAATGTTTCAAGGAAGAACCTGACAATTTTCTATGCTTTAAAATAGGAAGTTCTTACCTATCGTTTTTGATTGGAGATTTTCAGTAGTTAGTTGATTAAAAATAGTTTCTGCTGCCAAAATTCCACTTTTCATTGCTGTGTGGGTACCTTTGATCTTGGGAACATTCATGAAACCAGGGCTACAGCCAATGAGTAAACCCCCAGGAAAGGTGAGTTTTGGTATTGACTGAGGAAAAAAACATTTAAATGTGTATTGTTAGCTCAAATTAAATATGCAAAACTAACCACTCTAAATTATAGCCTCTTAAATAAGTCTTGTAAAGATGCAGGGAAACATTAAAAAATAAATACAAGAAAATGAATATACTGAAGAAAAAAATCAGAGCAGGGCTAGTTTCCCCTGCCCTCTGAATGAGGATTAGAACTATTACTATTTCTCTGTTAAGAACTTTTCCTTCTGTTTCCCCATGACTAGCCTACATGAGTTAGATTTAAGACCAGGGGATTAACATATATAAATAATTTTTTTATACTTATGTCATAGTGAAAAATATTCTCTAAACTTGAATATTATCCAAATTGTGATCTGCTTTTACATGCATTCTGGGTAACATGCTATACAAAGGATATTATCTTACCTCTATATACGCTTCTATTTTACTTTGATATCCACGAATGGAAACTTATGTTCTAACAATAACATCACTACAATTAGATACTACCTTAAATAACATTTTAATTAACTTGAGAATAAGTTGAATTTCCAAAATAAATTTTAAGGCAAATTATATTTCTGATAAAAAATGTAATACAGGCTGGTGATATTTCTGAGTTAGCCAATAAAAGCCGATATACAACCCACAATGTGGCACCTAAAGTATAGGTTGTTTGCATGGAAAAATGCACTCTAGTCTACAGTCTGGAAAGTAAAGAAGAGGGAGCCAAGGCAGAGTTGTTCGTTCCTCCCGCATTTTTTTCTTCTTGAAGAGCTTCCTAAAGTAAACCGTGGCCTTTTTTGAGAAAGTGGTGGGTGGTAAAAGTTTGGCTGATGGTGCTGAAAGCGACTCACAGGATGGGGACTAACCTGGAAATTACTACCATCAGTTGCAAGAGCCACGGTGAGGGACCCATGGCCATAGCCACCTTCAATTAGAGAGTTCTAACTTGAGGGAGAGGTGGCGGATGGAAGCTGGTAAGAGAAGGACCAGGGCCCCCATCCTTTCACAAGACAGGTGGGGTGAATGTACGTCTGTGATTCTCAAGCTCAAGATCAGACCACCTAGATAAAAGAGCACTGCATCAGGATCACAAGTGGACAGAATGGGTCAAGGACTTTCCAGAAAGCCACTAGCTGAGAGCAGAGACAATGATTAGGGACTTGGATAATGACAATGCTTTTCTCAAGTAAGGCTGTGGTCTTGCTAACACTAACTTTGATTCAAGAACCAGAAGACAGGATGTGAATTGTTAGTACAGGTTCTTCCAAACTGGTGCTTAGGTCCTAAGAATAAAAATCATATGGCCCAATGAAAATTTGTGTTTTCAACTTCTGGGAGGATACTAACCTGTGTGGGTAGTGTAACTAGCACTGGGCATTTTGTTAAGGAACTACGGACCAAAGAAAGTGGCACTCAGATGTTGTATTCTAGGACATTCATTAAATTAGGGCTACACATAACTAGAAACCTACCAGGAAAAGGGGTGTCCTGGGTACAGATTGAAGAAAAAGAGAAATAAAAAGTTGTGGAATATTTGTTAGCTCAACATAAACAGGACTAAATGTTCCAAATTATTACTTCTTATGGGTCTTCAAAACTTACTGAAAATAAATTTCTGAATCTTGAACTAATTAAATAAAAAAATTTAAATAAAATGTGAGTGTGTGTGGTCACCACTTCCTGCGTAGCACAGGAAATCTAAAGTCCATCTGAGATGTTGAGGCACACAAAGCAGATGTTTTAAAATGAGAATCTGTACATACCATTGAATACACCAAAATCTTTATACTAAATATTAAAAAGAGAATTAGACTGATACTAGTTATTATGGACATCATTCAAAAGAGTTTAACGGACTTGAACATAGGTATGCAATTTAATAGCTATTTGTTGCAAATTATTACACTAGAAACAAAGTCAACTACCCCCCAATTTTATCTTTTGTTACTTTTACAACAGATATTTTTTAAAAAGATACCCAGTTTGTAAAAATAGTCCTAGATTCCTACCATACTAGAGACAAAAGCAGGGGTCCCCAAACTTTTTACACAGGGGGCCAGTTCACTGTCCCTCAGACCGTTGGAGGACCAGACTATAAAAAAAACTATGAACAAATCCCTATGCACACTGCACATATCTTATTTTAAAGTAAAAAAACAAAATGGGAACAAATACAATATTTAAAATAAAAAACAAGTAAAATTTAAATCAACAAACTGACCAGTATTTCAATGGGAACTATGCTCCTCTCACTGACCACCAGTGAAAGAGGTGCCACTTCTGGAAGTGTGGTGGGGGCTGGATAAATGGCCTCAGGGGGCCGCATGTGGCCCCCGGGCCATAGTTTGGGGACCCCTGGACAAAAGGAATCATCTTTATTTTACAGATGATCCATTAAGGCCAGAGAAGGTAAGTAACTTGCTCCAAACCATTTGGTATGAGTTTTAAAGAAGATATTTTTAAAGATCATTTCTCCCGTACAACAGTAACAACTTTTATTATAGGTCTTATTTCATTGTTCAATTAGTATATATTTAATACATTAAATGCATTTGATAAAATTTATTTTTTACATTTACTAAAATCGAGTAAGTAAGGAGAAAAGCTTAACAGAGATCACATAAAAGGCATGGGTGTTAACAGGTAGCTGGGATGAACTCACTACCTTTGCTGAAAACTAAAATTTCCTTTGAGTTTCTTGGCAGCTAATGAATAACGGGAAATATCTTGGCTCACATAGTTTTAACTTCCTGGTTAAAAACAAACAAACAAAAAGCCTGTGAATTTATCTCTAGAAATCAATATATTCTTAAAACTAAATTCATGATGTAATGTATTTTATAAATACGAGGTGCTTTGCTTAATTACTTAAATTTTTCCCTATGAGGTGATTTTCTAGTCTTTATTTAAATTTGCAGCACATTCTCAATGTTAACTTTATAACACATAAATAAAGAATTAAAAGGTTGCAGTTACCTGAAAGCCCCCTTCGTTGAGAGCTCTGGCTCCGTATGCGATTCTTTTCCCGCCCTCCAGGGTGGGCTGAACGCTGGGATGGTGTTTCCACCGCTGGAACTCTCGAAATGGACTCAGGTACGGATTGTGATAGTCCAGGCCAACCTTAAAATTTTTATATTTAAATTAGATATATTTATGAAATTATACCAGGAATTTTTATCAGGAAACATGTTCATTAAGCTTCCTGTACTCAAAGTACTTAAGAGAGATATCCAGAGTAACCCAAATTTAAATAAATAACTAAATAAAGTCTTTTTGGAAAAGAAAGGGAAAACAAAAGGATACCTTGTGTTTATAATAAGAAATTTTTTAAAATTTGGAACATATTAATAAATTATTGACAGGAAAACTCCGACTGTCTCTTTAAAAAAAAAGCACAAAAAAACCCCAAAACAAAAAACTTTTTGTAGGTAAGTGTCTCTCATTTGTGTTTCTACAAAAGGAGCTGTAATTATTTATTATTCATTTAGCAATACAAACTCCACAAAGAAATCAGCTATATGCAATACTACTGAGTCAGAAATGAACAGGATGTAATCATACTTCGTGCTAACATGAAGAACCAGGCCTTCTAAGATGTGAAGACTCAGTCACTGGAAGAACTACACAAAGGTGACGCACTGAACATGTGGCGGTGTGAGTTTCAGGAAAACACCAAGAACATGAATCTGACAATGGTTCCTATGTAGGTTTAGTCATGACATTAAACAATAGAGCTGCCACCAATTCCAAGGTGCAGACATTCATACTGTTTTCCCAGTCCTTGTGATGTTCAAGATGTCATTTACTATAAAGATATAAATGGCTAAAAAGGGAGCAAAATGCTGGTTTGTAAAAGTTAGAGGCGCAAACCCAGTGCTGACTATTTTCAGGGGCAGCATGCCACAGTGGAAATGAGCTCTGAAGTCAGCCAGGTCGGCTGTAAAACTGCCTCTGTCATTTACAACTGCCTTTGAGAAAGCTGTTCAACATGTTTGGACTTCAGTTTTCCTGTCAGTAAAACAGGTCTCTACCTACTTCATAGGGTTGTTTGAAACTTCAGAGTCTTAGTGAAATAAGTAGTATAGGGCCTGGCATGTAGTAGCTACTATTACTAAGCTATCTGTGTTTAAGTAGACTAATGCCTGTAATAATCATAAGTACTTTCTATATTGATTAAATTAGAATGTAAGCTTTAAATAAACATTTCACATTCTTCAGATTCAAAACCCTTGTTTTATAACACTGATGATCCAATGACTCTACCAGCAGAACTTTCCATAATGGGCATATAACTTACCACAAAACCAAGAGCTACCAGGGGTTCCCCTTCATTTAAGTGATAGAGAAAAGAGCCTCCGTAAGTGTGTTTGTCCAAGGGCCAGCCAACACTGTGATCTACTCTCCCGGGTTTCCACTTCTTTTCATCAATAATCCACAGCTTTAAAAGAAAAGTCCTAGAGTATTATTTAAATTTTTATGTCACTACAATGTATAAAACTTGCCAAGTTTATAACTTACTCATGAAAATTACAAATAAAAAGCTGTAACAAGAAAACACAAAGTACTTCAGTGCTGGACAGCTAGTTCAGTTGGTTTGAGCATTGTCCCAAAACAGCAAGGTTGCAGTTCGATCCCCGGTCAGGGCACATACAGAATCAACCAATGAATACAATTAAGTAGAACAACAAATGAATGCTATCCTCTCCCCTCCTCTACCTTCTTGTCTATTTAAAATCAATCAATTAAAAAAATTTGAAATCAAGAAAATTATACTAAACTGGAGCATGATGAAGCAAAGAAAAAGGTCAGAGATGTTATGACTGCTTTAAGACATAAATGAGAGAGATGTTCATGAGATTATAGGAAACACCACAGAAAAGATGAGAAAAACTTCTGGGGTGTTGGTAATACGTATTCTATGTCTTTTTTTTTTTTTTTTTTTTTGTATTTTTCTGAAGCTGGAAACGGGGAGAGACAGTCAGACTCCCGCATGCGCCTGACTGGGATCCACCCGGCACACCCACCAGGGGGCGACGCTCTGCCCACCAGGGGGCGATGCTCTGCCCCTCCGGGGCGTCGCTCTTTTGCGACCAGAGCCACTCTAGCGCCTGGGGCAGAGGCCAAGGAGCCATCCCCAGCGCCTGGGCCATTTTTGCTCCAATGGAGCCTCGGCTGCGGGAGGGAAAGAGAGAGACGGAGAGGAAGGAGAGGGGGAGGGGTGGAGAAGCAGATGGGCGCTTCTCCTGTGTACCCTGGCCGGGAGTCGAACCCGGGACCTCTGCACACCAGGCCGACGCACTACCACTGAGCCAACCGGCCAGGGCACGTATTCTATGTCTTGATCTGGGTGGTTGTTACATGGGTGTGTTCACTTTATGAAAATTAACTGAACTGGCCTTGGCCGGTTGGCTCAGTGGTAGAGCATCAGCCTGGCGTGCAGGAGTCCCGGGTTCGATTCCCGGCCAGGGCACACAGGAGAAGCGCCCATCTACTTCTCCACCCCTCCCCCTCTCCTTCCTCTCTGTCTCTCTCTTCCCCTCCCACCGCCGAGGCTCCATTGGAGCAAAGTTGGCCCGGGCGCTGAGGATGGCTCTGTGGCCTCTGCCCCAGGCGCCAGAATGGCTCTGATTGCAATGGAGCAACGCCCCAGATGGGCAGAGCGTCGCTCCCTGGTGGGCATGCAGGGTGGATCCCGGTAGAGCGCATGCAGGAGTCTGTCTGCCTCCCGTTTTCAACTTCAGAAAAATACAAAAAAAATAAAATAAAATTAACTGAATTGTAGACTTAAGATCTGGTACTTTAAAGTATACTCTGTTACTCTTCAATAAAATATTTTACTGTATCTTCCACAGCCCCCTCCTCAACTGAAGCAAATTATTCATCCTATTTTTAGGATAGCAAGTTCTAAATTTTAAACAATTTCTATCTGAAATATTGTCTAAAAGTCAGATATTATGTGCAATCCACCAAAACAATTAATCCCTTATTCACAATATAATGAATCTTATATATAGAATTTAAACCTGAGTTTTACCATAAATGTAAATAGACACAAAAGAATATAATGGAGCTTTTACATTCTAATAAACCTAAGGTTTGAAAAATAATCTGCCCTAACTGGCTGGCTCAGTGGTACAGTATTGGCCAGTGTGTGGACGTCCCAGGTTCAATTCCCGGTCAGGGCACACAGGACAAGTTGACCATCTGCTTCTCACCCTTTCTCTTTCTCTCCCTCTCCCAACTCTCACAGCCATAGCTCGACTTGCTGGAGCAAGTTGGCCTCGGGTGCTGAAGATGGCTCCATGACCTCGCCTCAGATGCTAAAAAAATGGCTCCGGTTGCAATGCATGAATGGCCCCAGATGGGCAGAGCATCACTCCTTAGTGGGCTTGCTGGGTGGATCCTGGTTGGGGTGCATGCGGGAGTCTATCTCTCTACCTCCCCTCCTCACACTAAAAAAATAAAAATAAAAATAATAAGAAGAAAAAAGTAAAAAAAGAAAAATAATCTAGAGATTGAATAAATTGAGAAAATATACAACACTAACTGTATTCTAGGTTTCATATCAATATACCATGACGGAGTTATGTTTCATAAACTAAATTACCTTCACATTATCATTTTGAATAAACAATCCTTTTTTTTTTTTTCATTTTTCTGAAGCTGGAAACAGGGAGAGACAGTCAGACAGACTCCCGCATGCGCCTGACCGGGATCCACCCGGCACGCCCACCAGGGGCGACGCTCTGCCCACCAGGGGGCGATGCTCTGCCCATCCTGGGCGTCGCCATGTTGCGACCAGAGCCACTCTAGCGCCTGGGGCAGAGGCCACAGAGCCATTCCCAGCGCCTGGGCCATCTTTGCTCCAATGGAGCCTTGGCTGCGGGAGGGGAAGAGAGAGACAGAGAGGAAAGCGCGGCGGAGGGGTGGAGAAGCAAATGGGCGCTTCTCCTGTGTGCCCTGGCCGGGAATCGAACCCAGGTCCTCCGCACGCTAGGCCGACGCTCTACCGCTGAGCCAACCGGCCAGGGCAACAACTCTTGTAGGATGTGGTCATCTTATAACCAGCATATAAATAAAAGGTCCAATACTATTATAGGAGATGGCATTATAATAAAAAAAATTAATGTTACAAATATTTTCAAGTTCAAGCCTTCGTTCAGCAATATTTGATAAACCAATGACAACATGTAGATACAATTTAGATAATAATTTTGATTAGTAATATTTTCTAGCCCTTTGAAAAATGTCCCAAATACTTTTAGTCATATGAATATTTCAGGTCAATGAAAACTATAACTGTAAAATCAAAATCAACATTATAATTACAGTATAATACAAATAAATTTAAAGCTCCATCTTTGAACATTAAAATTACAAGAACAAATCAGGATACCTCCTTTAGTCCAATTCCATAGGTCTGGGGCTCACAATTGGCCCTCAAATCAAACTTCTTATATAGTTGCTTGGCTAGATGTCCATGGCAACCCTCTGCAAAAATCGTAACTTTGGCATGTAGTTCTAGTCCTCTTTCAAATGTAGTCTAAAAAATAAAAATGTTAAATCACAACATTTGACAATTTAAAAATATTCACATTATGGTCAGTTTGTAATTGAACTATGATTCAAACTGAGTACTGTTTTAAGTGGGATCCAATTTAAACGTAATAATATATCCTGTGTCTCTGTTATTTTTCTTTTTACTTCAAAAGTACTTGACTAAATAATTTTGTAAGAATTAAAACAGCAAATAAAGCATGCTTAATGACAACACAAGGAAAACACAAGGAAAGACAAGAGAAGGTGGTGTTAAGAGCCAAGTCAGGAAAGTGTTTCAACAGGAAGTTATTCAGTTATGTCAGTGCTGCCTGGTAAGGAGGTCAAGTAAGAGAAGACAGAGAACTGACAAGCCGGAGGTGCTTACGGCCGTGGCGAGAGGCTGTTTCTGTGAATGGCAGGGAAGAGAGCATAACCACAACGGTTCAATACAGAATGGAGCAACGGAGTAAACGGAACTCCTGGTCTTCTCATTCTAAACTTGTGGTACTAAAATATCTATTGTAAAAGCTGAGATTTTGGAGCTCAAGTTATTAAGACTCTACTGTACTTGTTTATGCTTTTATATCGATATAAATACAATATGTAAAATACAAACATTTTTACAAATACAAAGCACAGAACACAAATATATATTTGAACAAATATGAGAACACTCAAAAATGAAATATCAGAATGACAGAATTTGTGTTTCAATTTTGTTGTAATATCAAACATAAACATTTAAAAATAACAATTTATAATTAATTATAGTTATCACAGTAGAGAAATAATTAGTATAACAAAGAAAAGAATATGAGAAAAACAATCTTATTATTAAAAGAATCATTATGAGACAATAGTCTGTCTGCAAGCCTGGCTATGCACCAGAATTCCTGGGGACTTGTTAAAAACAGCTTTCTGGATGCTAACTATGGGACCCGCTGAGTCACAGGACCCCTTTGATACTGATTTAGCCAGTGAGACCACTGGAGAAAACAACGAAGTAGCTCAAGCCCAAGTGCTCTGTCACTTGCTTTCTATGCAAAAAGCAGTGATCTGCTAGAGGGGACTGAAGAATGGCCGAGAGAAGGATGAACTGTGAGCTCAACAATATTCAAAACCTAACATGACCTGGGACTATGCTGGGCACTGGAGTAAGCCCTCGTGATCTCTGCCATCATGGAGGTTACACGCTAGTTGAGAAACTATGCCACTTTACAAGTAAACATGGATAATTTAGTGAAATGTTAATTTATATTTTTTCTTATTATAAGAAAGCAAGGTATTTTTTCCTTGTCCTTTCCAAGGGTACTTATATAGTGTGAGATCCATATCCTAAGAGTTTTTCTTTTGCAAATTCAAATATACAAGGTATGAAAACATGAAAACCACCCAGGCTTATACTTGAATAAAAGGAGGGCAATCAGTGTTATATCTACCAAAAGATATTAAAATCAAGCCAAAGACTGTTAATCTAGAGCACAAAGCAAATGATTCTTGTCCGCAGAAATGAAAGCTATGCAGGTGGGAATGGAGTTGATTGATAACCTATATATGTGTATGTTATTTGGATGCTCTTTGACTTGTTTTTTTTTTGTTTGTTTGTTTTTTTGTATTTTTCCAAAGCTGGAAACGGGGAGGCAGTCAGACAGACTCCTGCATGCACCCGACCGGGATCCACCCGGCACGCCCGCCAGGGGGCGTCGCTCTGTTGCGACCAGAGCCATTCTAGCATCTGAGGCAGAGGCCAGAGAGCCATCCCCAGCGCCCAGGCCAACTTTGCTCCAAAGGAGCCTAGGCTGTGGGAGGGGAAGAGAGAGACAGAGAGGAAGGAGAGGGGGAGAGGTGGAGAAGCAGATGGGCGCTTCTCCTGTGTGCCCCGGCCAGGAATCGAACCCGGGACTTCCGCACACCAGGCCAATGCTTTACCACTGAGCCAACTGGGCAGGGCTCTTTGACTTGGTTTTAACATTTTCCTGATTCTTTTATTAAGTAATGAGTAAAATAAATCTTTGACACATTTGTTTTATATTTGTATAAGTAAGTCATGTTTTAATCTTTTTTTTTTTTTTGCATTTTTCTGAAGCTGGAAACAGGGAGAGACAGTCAGACAGACTCCCGCATGCGCCCGACCGGGATCCACCCGGCACGCCCACCATGGGGCGACGCTCTGCCCACCAGGGGGCGATGCTCTGCCCATCCTGGGCGTCGCCATGTTGCGACCAGAGCCACTCTAGCGCCTGAGGCAGAGGCCACAGAGCCATCCCCAGCGCCCGGGCCATCTTTGCTCCAATGGAGCCTTGGCTGCGGGAGGGGAAGAGAGAGACAGAGAGAAAGGCGTGGCTGAGGGGTGGAGAAGCAAATGGGCGCTTCTCCTGTGTGCCCTGGCCGGGAATCGAACCCGGGTCCTCCGCACGCTAGGCCGACGCTCTACCACTGAGCCAACCGGCCAGGGCATGTTTTAATCTTTTAAAAAATTATTCTTAAGCAAGTTACATCTACTTGTCTAAGTGATGCTTAATTCAAAGATGTTTCTGGGCCCTAGCCGGTTGGCTCAGTGGTAGAGCGTCGGCCTGGTGTGCGGGAGTCCCGGGTTCGATTCCCGGCCAGGGCACATAGGAGAAGCGCCCATCTGCTTCTCCACCCCTCCCCCTCTCCTTCCTCTCTGTCTCTCTCTTCCCCTCCCGCAGCCGAGGCTCCACTGGAGCAAAAGATGGCCCGGGCGCTGGGGATGGCTCCTTGGCCTCTGCCCTAGGCACTAGAGTGGCTCTGGTCGTGACAGAGTGACGCCCCAGATGGGCAGAGCATCCCCCCTGGTGGGCGTGCCGGGTGGATCCCAGTAGGGTGCATGCGGGAGTCTGACTGCCTCCCTGTTTCCAATTTCAGAAAAATACAAAAAAACCCCAAACAACAACAAAACAAACAAATAAACAAAAAAAAGATGTTTCTGTATTTTTCTAATGAAAGAAAAATTCCATAAATGCATATACATATGAAGCAATAAAATATCCCCTAATTTTTGTGAACAGTGTATTCTAACATACACTTAATGTGTAGTTTGTAGCAAGACTAAGTTTAAATCTACTGTTTTTGTCATTCTGTTAAGCACATATTAAAACATTCACCTTTGGTGCACCATCCTTCTGTATCCCTACATCGTTAGTGGCAATTCCTTTTACACTACCATCTTCATGAAAAAGGACCTAAAATGAAAACATATTTCATTACCACCTTAGGGTTCATCATGACCTTGAAAAGAAACAATAAACAGCCTTAGATATTTTTTAGAAAGTAGACATGTTCTCTAAATTATAGAAATGCAGAATTTAAAGTATTCAGGCAAAAGGAAACATGTTTTTAAGGTACTCCCTTTTAACATCTAAAAGAGCACAGCTCACATAGTTGGAAATGAAAGAAATGCCATAGCTTGATTAGGAAGAAAATGGGGAAAACAAAAAGGAAGAAAATGGGCAAGCTACAAGAGAGGTCATTAAAATACCAGCAAGATTAAACCAAAAGCTGTTTGAAGAGCTCAGATATCAAAAACATATGTACAGAACGTGAAGTCAAGGCCTATCACAAAGGAAGAGCATCAGCGCGGATGGAAAAGGAACAGGGTCAGGAAAGCTGCTGTCCCCAAACCACCCCCCTCAGAAAAAAACCCCTCAAACAAAGAAAACATGGCAACAAAATAAAACAGAGACTGGAGACAGCCCAAAGGTGATAAAAGTTTACTTCTAGAGCAATAAGAAAGGGGAAAAATAGGCCAGAAGTATATAGTTCTGAAGATAGCAACAGGTTACTGTTTGTTTCCTCTCTGGAGGAAAAGGCTCTTTGGTAGGAAAGTACAAAACATACACTAGAACCACGCAACAGAAAGAACAGAGTGGAAAGGTAAAACAAGGATTAGCAGCAATGGGTACAAAAAAAGGATATACAGTAAATGTTTTATTTAATATTTTGAAAATGAATCAATAGTAGAATGCAGCTATGTACTAAAACAGAAGTCTGGCTCAGCGTACCAAAACCTGGACTTCATTAATCTCCTGATAATGATCACTAAGGAAGTGAGGAAATGAGGAGCTACAAGAGACTATAAGAGTGAGTCTGTGCTCAGCAGTGAAAATCACGGATCTTACAAACCATCTATTTGTCACTTTGCCACTGATCCCAAGAACATTTTAACCAGGAGAAATGTAAAGCCCCAAACTTGGGCCCAAAACACCAAATGTATTTGTATGGGCTGGGAAAACCAATTAGTAGCAGCAAGTATAATGCAGGGACCTACACTTTTATTTGACTTACATACTGCAAGGATTCAAACACAAATGATTTAAAATTTTCCCTAGTGCCAAAATAAGAGAATTTCCCCTCCTATCAAGATTCTTTCAGCAAATCCTTTAGAAAACTTAACAGTAAACCCTTTCTCTGTCTGAGATATATGTGAGTCTTTTTAAAAGCTAAGTAAGACTCCTCCTGCCAGACCTGCATCTCAGAAATGTGTTTCTTGGGGGCCTAGGAGACATGTTTGAAATGTGAACATCAAGGAGGGTGGTTGGTCTCTCTTCCTGTCTGTGGCTGTCTGGGATAGGCGCTTGGCTCCAAGTTGTACCTTCCTGCTTGTCACAAGAAGTTTACTTTTCCCTTGGGCATGGACTAGATTGTACTTGCTGCATATTTTGAAATTTCTTTCCATCTTGGCAGTCTCCCTAGCAGGATGCCAGTGACATGCACTCCAGTCTTGGTTTAATGCTTATTCAATACTAGAGCTGTCTTCTTTTTTTCTTATAATTTATAGAGGTGGTTTCTCTGAGTTGGCAGGAGATTTTATTTTTAATAATTTCCTCAATAATAGTAAAAATCAACAGTATGATATATTTGTCAAAGGAGTTATTTTGAGTGAACTAACAGAAGAACATCTGCTAGAATGAAGAAGACAATAGCCCTATTCTACATTAGTCTTGAAGCAGTGTATTCATTCATTCCTTACAACAGCGGTTCTCAACCTGTGGGTCGCGACCCCAGCGGGGGTCGAACGACCAAAACACAGAGGTCGCCTAAAAGTTGTGACCCACAGGTTGAGAACCGCTGCCTTATAAGGAGATAAAAGGAAGATGCATTCAGAGGAGGGCAATGAGAATACTGAAGGAACTCAAACACAGTGGGAAGAACTGAGAATATTTTACCTGGGAAAGAAAAAACACAAGATTAAGGTAAGAAAGAAAAGGAAGCAGGGCATAATTATATATGAAAGGTTCCTTTTCTACAGAAAGAGGGCATGGATTTGTTCTATACAATATAAGACATTAAATAAATTTCTATTGAATATAAGGAAGAGAACACTAACAACAGTGCATCACCTAATGAAGAAATAGAGGCTTTTCATCTTGGATGGGGTTTAATTGTAAGCTGGACCATCACTTGATGTGGGCACAATATAAGGAATTCAAGTACTCTTTGGATTCAATCTTTCTAAGATTTCTTCTAATCTTGAAATTCTAAAATCCTATGGGTGGAAGGATTGAGCAAAAAAAGAAAAAAAGAGAAAAAAGCCATGGACACAAACAACAGAGTGCTGATTGCCAGGGTGAGGGGAGGGACACTGAGGGAGGTGGAAAAGGGTATGTGGGATAAATGGTGACGGACGAAGGCTTGCTTGGGGTGACGAACACACACCACAGTGTACAGAATGTACCTTAAAGCTCTATATTTATTAATCAGTGTCACCATAATCAATTCAATTTTAAAAAAATAACTGATGTTTATTTAGTATATAAGTTTTTGTTTTTTTTTGACAGAGACAGAGAGTCAGAGAGAGGGACAGATAGGGACAGACAGACAGGAAGGGAGAGAGATGAGAAGGATCAATTCTTTGTTGCAGCACTTTAGTTGGTCATGGACTGCTTTCTCACATGTGCCTTGACCAGGGGACTTCAACTGAGCCACTGACCCCTTGAAAAGCCAGCAACCTTGGGCTTTAAGCCAGCAACCTTTGGGCTCAAGCCAGTGACCATGGGGTCATGTCTAAGATCCCACACTCAAGCCAGCGACCCCACACTCAAGCTGGTGAGCCTGCACTGAAGCCGATGAGCCCACGCTTAAGCTGGCGACCTCAGGGTTTCGAACATGGGTCCTCCACGTCCCAGTCTGACACTCTATCCATTGCACCACCACCTGGTCAGGTTAGTACATGAATATTGAAAGCAGAATGATATAATCAATATGGCCCACATCTACTATACCTAACGCAAAGAGCCATTCGAAATAGAGGATCTTCTTGGTTCCAGGGCAAAGTCTATAATCAGTTATTTACTTTTGTGCTCATGACTAGATTGGCAATATTTTCTGTTTCATTTAATTAAATTATTATTCTTTTATCAAGAAAATGATGTTCTGGAATTTGAGATATTTGTGTTTGATGAAAACTTAAAAATTTTTTTAAAATAGGTCCTCACTTTTTTTTTTAAATTAAGGTTTTTATTTATTGATTTTAGAGAGAGAGAGAGAGAGAGAGAGAGAGAGAGAGAGAAAGGGTGGGGGGGGAGGAGTGGGAAGCATCAACTCTCAGTATTTGCTTGTCCTATGTGTCTTGACTGAGCAAACCTAGGATTTCAAACCAGTGACCTCAGCTTTCCAGGTCAACACTTTATCTAATGTGCCACCACAGGTCAGGCAAACCTTAAACTTTTTAACTAAAATGTCATACATGTAAAATTTGGAGGTCAGAAAAGGTCATATATCTATCAGATCTAACAACAGCAACACCTTCAGAAACTGCAGGTACTGCATAAGACACTATCCCCTGTATTTCCTATTGAGATGGGAAATCCTAATAAGAGATTTATTCTTTAGTTTAAGGTGTTTTGTTTTTTTTTTGGAAGATAAAATATAAATTTTGTTTGATATCTTCTTCCACATGTCTGTTAGCTTAAATAATCCTGAGGTGCAACTTTTTTTTTTTAATTAAGTGAGAGATGGGAGGAAGAGAGGCAGAGAGACAGATTCCCGTATGCACCCCGACTGGGATTCACCCAGCAAGCCCCCTACAGGGTGATGCTCTGCCCATCTAGGGCCACTGCTTTGTTGCTCAGCAACGGAGTTATTTCAGTGCCTGAGGCAAGGCCATGGAGCCATCCTCAGTACCTGGGGCCAACTTGCTCTAACCATTCAAGCCATACGTATGGGAGGAGGAGAGAGAGAGAAAGAGAAAAGGGGAAGGGTAGGTGAGGGGTGGAGAAACAGATGACCATTTCTCCTGTGTGCCCTGACCGGGATTCAAACCCAGGACTTCCATACTCTGGGCCGATGCTCTACTGCTGAGCCAATCGACCAGGGCCTCTGAGGTACAATTTTAAGAGTAGCTATTAATAGGTATTAATCTACTATGTCTGTGGATTACTATGACAGAGAGCTAACACCCATCATATGGATCGGAATGGGTTGGGATAGAGGTAAGATTTGGTATATTAGGAATGTGGGGGAAGACATGGCTGACCTGCTTTTAAAAATAATATATTTCTTTACCTCTATGCCATTCTTGGTTTATAGTCAAAATAAAAACAGATTACTTTCTATAAATATTAAAAACAAAACTAAACAAAACTATACCAACCTCAGCAGCAGCATAACCAGGGTACACTTCCACACCAAGAGCTTCTGCTTGCTCTCCCATCCAGCTTACTAAATGTCCCAAGCGTACAATGTAATTGCCATGATTATTCATCGGAAGACCTACAAATAAATGCTTAATTTATAACTCTGGCTTTTTGTGTGTGTGTGAGAGAGAAAGAGAGAAAGAGGAAGGAAGAGAGATGAGAAGTATCAACTTGTAGTTGCTTCACTTCAATTGTTCACTGATTGCTTCTGATATGTGCCTTGACTGGGGGGGCTCCGCCAAGCCAGTGACCCTGTGCTCAAGCAGTGACCTTGGGCTCAAACCAGCAACCTTGGGCTTCAAGCCAGTAACCTTTGGGCCCAAGCCAGGAAGCCCACACTCATGTTGGTGAGCCCGCGCTCAATCCAGTGACCTCAGAGGTTTAGAACCTGGGACCTCAACATCTCAGGTTGATGCTCTATCTATCCACTGTGCCACCACCCGTCAGGCTAAATACGACTTTTTATTGACAAAACATCTCACAAACATAAACATTTAACTTAAAAAATTCTAATCAATATATAGTTTCTGCATAAATATACACATTATATTACAGTCTCAATTTCAATTTATTTTCTACAATTTTGGCCCAGTTCTAATTATTAAATTAAAAACAACATTACAGCATTAAATTAGAAATTCCTAGTTGACTTATAAGACTATCTCAATTCTTCTAGACTAGAAGACAGAAGAACTGGGTTCTAGTCCTGCTTTCCCATAAGCCAGCTGTGTAACTTGGGGACAAGACCTACAAATCTCTGGGCCTCAGCTCCCTCACCTTTGAAAGGAAAGGAGTCTACCAGATGAAATGTAATTCCTTCCAGTTGCAGAATTCTACAATTCCATGATTATTTATTATATCTTACCTGGAAGAATTGGCACCGGAATTCTGTATTTCTCTGTTAAAATTCCAAACCTGTCTTCTGTTACAGGAGTGTTAAGTGGAGCCTAGAAGTAAAATCAGAAAAGAAAATTTTTAGTTCATATTTGTAAGGGTATATACAGATAATAATAATAATAATAGTAATAATAATAAACTGTATCAAAAGAAAGGGAACTACCCTGCTCAATTTTCTTTCATCATTTTCTTTAGAAAACTTGGACTGTAAATCCTCTCTTTCTTTGTCTCTTTGAGATGTACGGGAATCTTTTTGAAACCTACATAAGCCAGTTTTGCATTCCAGGAATGTCTTTCTTGGGGACCTTGGAGATGTCTTTGAAATATGAACATCAAGGAGGATGGCTTCCTGTCTCCCTGTCTGTGGCATTTCATCTAGGAGCTTGCTCCAGGTTAACATCCTGCTTGATGAAAACGTAAGACAAGTTTTCTTTTTCTCTTGGATAATGACAGTTAGCATGTATGTAATGGATTGTTTCTGCCTGGGTATACAGGGCTTTGATATGAAAGACTTTTCTTATCAGAATTGATATTACATCAATAATCATTCCATGATATCTATTTCTGCTATAATATTGAAAAGAGGAAATTAATTAGGCATAATTAAAGTATTTCTAGTTTAAAGGAGCTTGATGTTTTAGAAATAAGAGCGGAGTTGAAATTTTTGGAATTTAATTTACTCCATATGGAAAGAGCACAGAAATATTTATATAGTGTTTCACCTTTACAAAATATATTCACAGATACTAAATAGTCTAACTTTAAAGGTAGGATAAATATAATGTAACTCATCTTACATAAGAAAAAATTGAAATACAGAGTGTAAAATTTTAACCAAGATTATATAAATTATGAGAGCAGTAAAACTAGCACTTGGGTCTCTGCATATCACACCAGTGCCTTTTCTGCTTAGGTGTGGGTGACCATGATTTATTGCTTTAGAAAATTAGATTAGATTCTCCACTTTGGCTTTAGATATTGCAATGTCCCAGGAAATTCAGATAAGAACATTGCTTATTAAGAACAATGATATAAACTATGGAGAAAGTTAGGAAATACTCTCCAAATTAAAATGCTGTATTTTATTTGGTACAAATATTCAAAGATTTTCTCAAAATAATGCTTGCTTATAAATCCAGTACATAAATACAACACGTAGAAGGCATTATATAAAAATGAGTTAATAACTTAAAATTATGACTATACTGATACGATTTAACCTATTTTTGCCCTTTTTAAATAAAAAAATCAATAATGAACCTATAAAGGATAGAATGATATGAAAAGGTTTCCCACATTCCGGTAATTTGGAAACAGAGAGAATGCCGATTAGGCTTTTCATAAAAACCAATTTTTCATACTCCCTTCTCCTTCCAGTCTGGGAACAGTTCTTCAAAAGCACGTGGATCAAGGCAAGCCCCTGAGAGAGTGTGTGCTCCTATTTGAGCAGCTTTCTCCACCAGACACACACGGATCTCCTTGTCATGCTCAGCTGCCAACTGCTTCAGACGAACCGCGGCCGAGAGCCCCGCAGGGCCCGCACCCACTATCACTACATCCGCTTCTTCTGCAAACCTCTCCATGCTCACTCCTGAGAAGAAAAAAAGTTTAAAAAATATATGAAGTCTGGGGTGAATATGATCTGATAAAATGAATGCTGGCTTATAAATACCCACTATGCTGTAGAACATTATTTATAGAAATTGCCCATCTTACTGTATTAGCTGGATGCTCTCGTACTTCTATTCCAGTGCATGTCTTATTTTAGCTTCCATAAACCAACTTTTGGTTTAAGATTTATTATTTTATTATTATATATTTAGCAAATGTTATTTTCCTAAATATTAATATGTAGTAGATATTATAAATCTGTACTAGATGATTTACACTATCATAAAATATATTTCCCTCTACAGAATGATACAAAGTTTCTATAAAGCCTCAACAATTTTACACACCACAATTATCACTTACCTTCCCATCGTTTGTCCTTATCCCGGGGATAAACAGTATAGTGGGTAGTAATTCGAGGTACAACGGAAGTTGAAGCCCATCTTGTAGCACGCAGAGGTAGATAATTTTTCTTAATTTTTAAGGCACGAAAGCACTGATAGGCTGCACGAAAATTATAAACATTATTATTTTTTTAATTAAGTTTTCCACATAAGTAGACTAAAAAAATACTTTTAAAAAATCTAGCATTGGGCCCTGGCCGGTAGGCTCAGCGGTAGAGCGTCAGCCTGGCGTGCGGGGGACCCGGGTTCGATTCCCGGCCAGGGCACATAGGAGAAGCGCCCATTTGCTTCTCCACCTCCCCCCCTCCTTCCTCTCTGTCTCTCTCTTCCCCTCCCGCAGCCAAGGCTCCATTGGAGCAAAGATGGCCCGGGCGCTGGGGATGGCTCCTTGGCCTCTGCCCCAGGCGCTAGAGTGGCTCTAGTCGCGGCAGAGCGACGCCCCGGAGAGGCAGAGCATCGCCCCTGGTGGGCGTGCCGGGTGGATCCCGGTCGGGCGCATGCGGGAGTCTGTCTGACTGTCTCTCCCCCGTTTCCAGCTTCAGAAAAAATACGAAAAAAAAAAAAAAAAATCTAGCATTGAAAATGATAGCTGGTTTCTGGTTAGTTTCAATTAATTAGACCTTTAAATAATTTGATTTGCACCTTCATCCAAAAAAGTAAAAGGTCACAGATGATTCTAAAGGTACCTTCATGATCTAAAATTGTATGATTACACATGATGCCTAGTATTTGGAAACTTGTTTATATTCTGACCACATCAAAGCTACAGACATTCAGTGAACAGTGCTGTAGAACTGTTAATTGAGACATGGACTGAAATAGACTGTACACTTTCCCAGATAAACACTTCAGTTAATTTTTTCTCATAAAGCAATGTATTTTTAAAGTATTTAATAAACTAATTTATTCAATTTAGCTCATGCCAAGCTTTAGCTAAAGACAGAATGACCATATAATTTATAGTCCAAACTAGATAATTTTGAGAGTAATAAGGGATAGTATTAATGATTATGCTGGGACCTTATGGGAAAACTGGGTTTTATGATCAACTTCTTTTTAAATTAGGTTGACTTTCATATATAGCCTAAAAATGTATATATAATTTGAGTTAGCAAATAAAATTTTACAGAAATAAACAGAAGTGTGAAAAGATTTATCTGTAAGAATGTTCCTTAAGCTTCTGTTGTTCTTTAACCTTCAACTCCATCTCCTTCTTCTCTTTACCGGAGGCAGATAATCTAGCACATCTATCTTCATGGAAAGATAATAGCAGGTGGGAACTTTCTCAATTCTTCAGAAACAATCTCTAATGTAATCTGTATTTGTGTCCATGCTTTGCTCATTCTCTCAGGTTATAATACGAGAGATGTCTTTTCTCCTCGCTAGATTAATCTTTCCACCTGGATGAGGAGGCCTATGCCTCCCATCTTCCTAGGAACATTCTTCCATCTGAAACCTTCCACTCTTCCCTATCTCCAATTTCTGACTCCCTTCTCGGTATTCTCCTCGATAATCCTGCCTATCATAAAAAGAGAACAGAAACTCCTCCTTTCGGACTAGCCCTGACAGATATAAAAACTTATTTTTGGAGTTGGAATAATTAACTCTTTGAGTAGTACAAATGTTCATGTATGTCCTCGTGCCTCCTGACCATCCACAGGACAATCAATTTATTTTAAAAATGTGTAAGCCAACATTTAAAAAAGGCAAATGTATGTTCTTTTTGTTTCCAAAAATTGGTTATCAAACAAACATGATTTTATGTTAATAAAACTATAACTGGAACTAATTTCTTTTTTTGAAAAAAAACAAAACAAAACAAACTCACTCCTGAGGTGTCAGTGAGCATGAAAAAAACTCATTACTCAAAGGGTTAAAAGTCTGTTATGGGAGAAGAAATAGAATAGTCAAAGGAACAGAATAAAGAGTCAGAAACAGATAGAATAAGGTAAGGATTTGGTATGTGACAAAAATGCCATTTCAAATCAGGAAGAAGGGAGAGTTACTCATTGTATGGTGCACACATAGTAAGAAAGTCACTTTGAAAAAAAGCATACTTCTTATATCAAAATGAATTCCATTTGGTCAATGATTTCAACAGAGAAAGTCAAAGTATAAAAGACAATGGCGATACATTCACAAATTGCCATATTTCCCCATGTACAAGATGCACCTCTTTCTGAAATATTTGGGGTCTAAAAACTGGGTGCATCTTATACAGTGGTTGTAGATTTTTTTTTACTTGCATTTCCCACTTTTTCGTGCTTGTTTTTGCACTCATTGTTGAAGACAATGATTCGTCATCAGACACAGATGAGGACAAGCTAATGTCATCCATGTTATGACAGTGATGAGGAGTTGTATAAATCTTATGATGAATAAAACTTGAGTTCAATAACTTTATGTAATACATTTTTCCCCAAAATTTCGGGCCCCAAAATTAAGGTGCATCTTATACATGGGGAATACGATATTTGATTTCTCCTGCTTTTGAGCGTGGACTAGACTTAGTGACTCACCTCCAGCTAGTAGAATATGGAGAGAAAAATATTAATTTTACAGTGAAGAAACAGGCAGACACTTTAAACAAGTGATCAAGTTTAACATTGCCAGCAATAAGACTTACTGGTGTCACATGCTCCTGATATGATATGACGAGAAGAGCTCTTGCCTCTGAGGTATACTTCTGCCAAATCTATAACTTCTGTCTAATCATAAGAAATCACCAAACTCAGATTGGGGGACATTCCACACAATGACTGGCCAGTCTATACCGAAAGTGTCAAGGTCATGAGAGACAAGAAAAGACAGAAATTGTCACACTGAAGTAGACTAAGAAGGTATGACAACTAAAAGCAATGTGGTGCCCTGGATTGGATCCTGGAATAGAAAAAGAAGATGAAATCTGAACAAAGCCCATAGTTTAGTTAATACTATTGTACCAATGTTCATTTCTTAGTTTTGATAATTATACTGTAGTTATGTAAGAAGGTAATCTGGGCAAAACGTATACAGGAATTCTGTGCTATCTTTTCAAGTCTTCTTTAAATCTAAAATTATTTCAAAATCAAAATTATAATGATACAAAATTAACTCAAGAAGGATCAAAGACCTAAATATAAAAGCTAAAACTATAAAAATTTTAAAAAACCCTCAAATTCATATGGGGGTAAATTTTTGTTTCTTACCTATTACATCAAAAGCAGAGTCAACAAGAGAAAACAGATAAGCTGTACTTCATCAAAATTAAAACCTTTTGTGCCTCAAATGATACCATAAAGAAAGTAAAAAAAAAAGAAAGAAAAAAGATAACTCATGAAATGGAAGGAAATATTTGCAAATCATTTATCTGATAAGAATTCATTTTTAATAATAAAAAAATAGCAATTAAAATCAGAGAAAGGATCTAAATAGACATTTCTCCAAAGGAGGTATTCAAATGGCCAATAAGCACATGAAGAAATGCTCAATATTATTAACCATCAGGGAAATACAAATAAAAACTATATAAGATAGCACTTCATAGCCACCAGATCAGCTACAATCTATAAGGCAGATAATAACAAGTGATAACAAGCATGTGGAGAAATTGGAACTCTTGTATATTGCTGGTGGGAATGTTAAATAGTGCAGTCAGTCTGGAAAACAGTCTGACAGCTCCTCAAAATGTTAACCATAGAGTTTCCACATGACTTACTCCTAACTATACATAACTAAGATAATAAAAACATATGTCTACACAAAAACCTGTATACAAATATTTATAGCTGCATTATTCATAACATCCAAGAAATGAAAACAACTTCAAATGTTCATTAGTAAACTGATAAATAAGAAGTGATATACCCATATAGTGGAATATCATTCAACAATAAAAAGAAATTAATTAGTGAGATATGTTATAATATGGACGAACCTTGAAAACATTACACTAAGTGAAAGAAGCCAGCTACTAAAAACCATATGTGAGTCCATGTATATGAAGTATCCAGAACGGACTGATTATACAGACAGAAAGTAGCTTAGTTGTTGTCTGGCACTGGAGATTTGGGGAGTGACTGCTAATGGGGATGGGGTGATGAAAATGTTCTAAACTAGACTGTGGCAGTGGTTGCACAAGTCTGTGAATATACTAAAATCCACTGAATTTTCATTTTAGATGGTGTAAACTGTATGGTATGTAACATATCTCAATAAAACTTATTAAAAAAACATTTACAGCCACATACAAAAGATTATGGAAAAAATACTGCTAATTATTTTAGAATCTTGAATTTGGAAAAGTTTTTCTAAGTATGTTAAAATTCTCAAAAATCATTAAGTCATCTAACTAAAAGTTTAAAACAGCTATATGATCAAAAATGCTATAAACACAAATGTCTTGCTTAGTTGTCTATATGCTCTAAGTAGATGGCATAGCCCTTGAATATTCGTCTTTTCCTTATTTTACATTAAATCCCAGTCTTAGCCTATATTTATAGGTATAAATATTTGTTGACCGAATATCAGTCCTTTTCATTAGTCCTTTTCATTAGAGTGCTCATTTATGATTCACCTATGGTATTATAAAATAGGTTAATGCTAGGCCCTGGCCAGTTGGCTCAGCGGTAGAGCGTCGGCCTGGCGTGCGGGGGACCCGGGTTCGATTCCCGGCCAGGGCACATAGGAGAAGCGCCCATTTGCTTCTCAACACCCCCCCCTTCCTCTCTGTCTCTCTCTTCCCCTCCTGCAGCCAAGGCTCCATTGGAGCAAAGATGGCCCGGGCGCTGGGGATGGCTCCTTGGCCTCTGCCCCAGGCGCTAGAGTGGCTCTGGTCGCGGCAGAGCGACGCCCCGGAGGGGCAGAGCATCGCCCCTGGTGGGCGTGCCGGGTGGATCCCGGTCCGGCGCATGCGGGAGTCTGTCTGACTGTCTCTCCCCATTTCCAGCTTCAGAAAAATACAAAAAAAAAAAAAAAAAAATAGGTTAATGCTTTTTGTAATGTCATTCTCTGTGTAAAGGCAGGCTAGAGTTATCAATGAGAAGCATTAAAAGACCAAGATGAGGCCCTGGCCGGTTGGCTCAGCGGTAGAGTGTCGGCCTGGCGTGCGGGGGACCCGGGTTCGATTCCCGGCCAGGGCACATAGGAGAGGCGCCCATTTGCTTCTTCACCCCCCCCCCTTTCCTCTCTGTCTCTCTCTTCCCCTCCCGCAGCCAAGGCTCCATTGGAGCAAAGATGGCCCGGGCGCTGGGGATGGCTCCTTGGCCGCTGCCCCAGGCGCTGGAGTGGCTCTAGTCACGCAGAGCATAGCCCCTTGGTGGGCAGAGCCTCGCCCCTGGTGGGCGTGCCGGGTGGATCCCGGTCGGGCGCATGCCGGAGTCTGTGGGACTGTCTCTCCCCGTTTCCAGCTTCAGAAAAATACAAATAAATAAATAAATAAATAAATAAATAAATAAATAAATAAATAAAAGACCAAGATGAGAACGAAAAGAATTTCTAGAGTGGAAGAAAGGATCTCCAAAACATGTAAGCTGATCAAGGGCTGGTATCCAAAATATACAAAGAACTCATAAAACTCAACAAGAAAACAAACAACTCTATTTAAAAAAATGGGCAAAAGATCTGAACCAACAACTCACTGAAGAAATAAAAATATACAGATAAAAATAAGCATATGAAAAAATGCTGAGCCCTGGCCGGTAGGCTCAGTGGTAGAGTGTTGGCCGGGCCTGTGGATGCCCCGGGTATGATTCGGAGAAGTGCCTATCTGCTTCTCTCCCTCCCTCCTTGCTTGTCTCTCTCTCTCTTGCTTCTCCTCCTGCAGCCATGGCTCAATTGGAGCAGGATGGCCCAGGCATTGAGGATGGCTCTATGGCCTCTGCCTAAGGTACTAAAAAGAGCTGGGGTGCAAGCACAGTTCCAGATGGGCAGAGCATCGCCCCCTAGTAGGCTTCTGGGTGGATCCCAGTTGGGGCGCATGAGGGAGTCTGTCTCTCTGCCACCCCTTCTCTCACTGAATATGTATGAATGAAGAAGGAATGAATGAAGAATGAATGAATGAATGAATGAATGAAGCTGTACATCTTATGTTATCAGGGAACTGCAGAGATATCACTACACACCTGTTAGAATGGCCAAAATCCAAACAAGGGAACACCAAATGCTGATGAGGATGTGGAGTAACAGAAAGTCTCATTCATTGCTGGCAGGAATGCAAAATGGTACATTCATTTTGGAAGACAGGCAGCTTCTTACAAAGCTAAGCATGCTCTTAACATATGATCCAGCAACTGCACTACTTGGTATTTACCCAAATGAGCTGAAAATTAATCCAAACACCTGCAGTCAAGCAAGATGAATAAGCTCTAGAAATCTGCTATACAACATTGTACCTATGGTCAACAATAATGTATCATATTATAAAAGTTGTGAAGAGAGTATAAACTCATGTTAAGTGTCCACATATAATAAAAGATAAAAAATATCCAGGATTTATAAAAAGCCCTTCAAATGAATGTTTACAGCAACTTTTTTCATAGCTAACTGTTAAAACTTAGAAGATAAAAAACAAAACAAAACAAAACAAACTTAGAAGATGCCCGTTAATGGGTGAATAGATAAATAGACTGTGGTGTATCCATACAATGGAATATTATTTATTACTAAAAAGAAATGTGCTTTTAACCATAAAAAGACATGGAGGGAACTTAAATGTGTATTGAAAGAAACCAATCTGGAATCATATAGTATGATTCCAACTATATGACATTCAGGGAAAAGCAAAACCACAGAGACATTGAAAAGATCAGTGGTTGCCAGGGGTTCTGAAACAGAGAGGCTGGAATAAATAAGTCAAACACAAAGAATTTGGGTGGATAGTGAAACTATTCTGTATGAAAATGTAATAAATGGTAGACACATGCTATTATACATTTGTCAAACCCATAGAACGTACAATACAAAGAGTAAACTCTAATGTAAAGTATTATTCATAATAACATATCAATACTGGTTCACACTTGCAACCAATGCACCATACCAATGCAAGATATTAATGGGGAATGAAGGGGTTATATGGGAACTGTGGAAATTCTGCTCCATTTTTCTCTAAACCTAAAACGGCTAACAACAAAAAAATAAAGTTTATTAAAAAACTAAAAAGGGTAACATGTAAAATTTCAGTGGTTAAGTGCACAGGCTTCGTGCCTGAATTCATTAACAACAATGAAACTTTCAGCAAGTTATTTAATTCCTCCATACTGTAGCAGCTCTAGAGTTTATGGTTGATCTTAACCTTGGATATATTGCGGTATAGGATCTAGGAACTTACACAAAGCAAGTAGCTAATATATTTGTTAAGTGGACAGGCACCTTCCTAGTTAAACTTCAACTGTCATTCAGAAATGTGCAAATCTCGGGTTTAATTTCCTAAAACTAACTCCTGAGTTACAGAATAATAATAATAATAATAATAATAATGAGACTTTTCTTCTAATTTTTAACTTGTCTCTTATAACAAAGCACCTATCTGCAAATGAACACTTTTCTAAATATGGACTATAACAAATAAATAGTAAAGATCAACCAACACTTATGCATGGGTTTGGAATACACGGTTGGGCAAAAGTAGGTTTACAATTTTTCTTATGGAAAAGTAATGTAATAAATAATAAATAATAATACAAGAAAGGACTGTTTTCCACACTCACAACTGTAAACCTATGTTTGCCCCACCCTGTATATAATTTTTTTTTACATTTTCATAGACATACTAATCAGCTAAGAATTTTCAATTTTAATGCCACATTTTGTCCTTCACGACAATGTCCTTATGAGATATTTGGGGCAGCTACAATCCCCATCTACAACAGAGAAATAGAAATTAAGATGATCCCAGCCAAGCTCAGTCTCAATCCTTCTAGCATTAGTCAAGTCTTGATCATTTGAAATGATCTCTGAAGTAACGGAATCTAGCTATGATAAAACAAGTTTTGTTTCTTTATTTCTTTTCTGCTTAAATGGAGAGATGACAGCCTGGCACAGGATAATTATTTTTATTCTTTAAATCCAATGTAAAATCAATATATTTTTGTTTTATTCTTTCCAATAAAATAAATCTTTTTTTAAATTTTATTTATTTATTTTTTTACAATAGTAAAAACCTGGCATTAGACAAGCAATAAAGATTAGGATGAATGTAGGAGAGAAAGAAATTTGGAGTGACTGACCATTAAAACCTTTTAAGTACATATTCTAAATCTTAAAAAAAAAATGTATATAAGATACATAAGAATATTATAGGAGAACTCCATTCCAGCATTCAAATATAGTAATATCATTCAAAGGAATATTTAAGAATACTTATTAAATATTTATATTTTTATTAAAAGATATTAAAAATATATCAAGTTTTAGTTTAGTGTAGCATTATAATTTAATGATTAGAAGTTATCATTTGCTTCTGAAACCTGATGATTTGGTATCAAAGAAAACTGTAATTCTATTGCTTATACAGCTTGTGATTTCCTTGAGAATATTTGGAACTAGGTAGTCTGATTTCCTCCAGGGGTTAAAAAAAAAAAAAGTAATGACCTTTGCTTCTTTTTCTGAAAACAATTCTGATATTTCACTTTAAAGAAGCGTACACTTGGGCACTTTGGCTGAATTTTGTTAAAGAAGTGAGCTCAAAAGTCCAATGAACTCATATCGCACTATTAAAGTCACACCGACGACAGTGCATTTGTGCCCATCTCTTTGCTGCCAGTAGTACTAACGTTAGGCCATGAAAATGGCAACGATTAAATAAGCATCTAAAAAAAAAAAGGAAATGGTCATTTTGGTGGGACTTTGTTAGCACTTGACCCAAGAATGACTTCAACTACATTAGGCAGTAGCATCTGACTACACTTCCATTAGATGTATACATGCACAGTAACAGGAACTTTCAACAAAACTCCACTTACTTTAATATACGACAGATTTGACAAAATTCCACTTTAAATGAAATTTACACAATAAGAACATCCTTGAATTTCCAATGTGTAGACTTGTTTGTTCCATAACTGAAAATTAACTTAAATAAACTACGATTTTAAAGCCAGTTGTGAAATAATTCAAGATCCTGTAATGAACGTTTTATTTTTTTTGGAATTTAAAACATTTTTGTTTTTAAGTAAAACCATTATTTTTAAGTGAAAGGAGAGGTTATGTGGTATTTTCACAAGTCATCCTGGTGGTTCTAGGAGCACCCAAAACACTGTAAGTCCCGAGAGTTAATTTTAGACAATGTAGAAAAATTCCTGGCTCCAGTCAGAATTTGGCTCCAGCATATGAATGTTAATCATGATGTAACAGATCAGACTTCAAATACTTAAAAAACTGGGATAGGATGGCGGCAAAGACGCAACTTAGGTCAACACCAAGGAGAAACACTGTGCAAATATTTTATCCATTTCTAACAATGCAACAGATAACATCTGCGCTTTGGGAAAAGGGTCAGAATCAGAATTTGGAACGATTTAGTTCAGGAGTCCACAGGAGGCCCGCGTTGATAAGTCTCCTCCGCCCACGACCTTTAGCCTAGTTGTCCACACTAGGGTCCGCCACCCGATGCCGATAACGTGACGTTTGTCCCAGTTTAGCTTGAGAAAGCCGAGAGAACTGGCAGGAGAGCGGTGCCTACAGTGCCCAGGTGTGACCCTGTCCATTCTTCCCTAACTATTCGACCTTTCTCCACTTAGTCCCCTCCCGCAGTTCCCTCTCACCTGGGCAGGACAGCCTGGCCAGCGTCACCAACATGTTCGCCTTACGGAGGACTCTCGCCGAACACAGAGGAAGGACTGTCAGTGGCTCGCCACGGGCGCTGGACCTCTAGACCTCGGGGGGCGCCATTACCTGCCAGGAACCACCTAGTCCTCTGCTGAAGTTTGCCTCTCTGCTCAGCGGACAGCTTTTGGCTTCAAGCCGTTCCCGCCTCTTTCTCGTTCTGCGCCGGCGCCACGCGTGACACATTGGCCAGCAGAAGCTTCCGGGTCATGTATCCAAGGAGAAAAAAGTAAGGGACTCCAAGGTTCAGCGAGGCCTCGAGGCTTCAGAATGCGGACTGAGTCTGCGCTACAGTCACAGAAGTCCCATAGTGCAACGCACACGCCGCAAAAGGCAGTAGGAGGCGGGGCGCTGCGCACGGCATCCTGGGAATTAGAGTCTTCTGCTGAAGAGCCTTCTAAGCCTGTTAAGGAACGTTGCTCAGTAGAGAGCTGCGCAAGGTGAATTGAGTGACATCTCATTGGCTGTCTCGAAAAAATGAACGGTCTTTGCGGTATTGGTCCGACACCCACAAAGAGACTGGGCGGGACTTTGGGTGGGAAGAGGCGGGGCCTCTGGGCTTGGCGCGAGCGGTTGAAACAGCGTTTGGTGTCGGTTCCGCTACGTTCTGATTCGGTTGTTCCAGCCCTTCTCCAAGGCAGACCCTGAGATGTCGGTTTCCTCGCAGCCCCCGCTGCCTCCCCACTCTCCCTCGTCTTCAGACGCCTCTTCCACATCACCCCCCGGCGTCCCAGTGAGTTTGGACTGGCCCGTTCCGAGCAGAAGCAGCGGCCGAACGGTGGACCCGCTGGAGGAAGTGGAGCTGCAGATCGGGGTCGTGAGTGTCGCCGGACAGGTCCCTGGGCCGCGTCCCCGCTCGGCGCCTGTCGGAAGACGGACGGCGGGGCCAGGGCGGGAGGAGCTGCGGATCCGCACACCCCGCTGGGCGCGTCCCGTCCTTCTGTCCCCTGAGGATTCTGCCTTTAGCTTTGGTTTCGAGAGATTAGGAGTTATTCCTCCAGCCGCCCCATCCCTCAGTCTTGTCCTTGTGTCTGGTCTTGTGGTTCAGCCTTCCCCGAAACCCGAAACCACGCAGCAGCAGCTCTGCTGCGAGGACTTGGCTGGCTGGCTGCCCTCCGTCCGCCCGCCCCTGGCTGCCCGTGGCGCTCACCCGGGCGGTGATTTCTGTCTCCGTGGACTTAAGAGCGCGCCGTTCTAGTCGGCCACCTGCCCAGAGCCGGCTGACACTGCTGTTGTCCGTTTCAGGCTTGATTTGCGCCGGACCCAGTTTGGAGGGGTGAGCCCCGCCTCCATAGTCCAGATTGGTTTTGTTAACGGTTTAGTCAAAGATCCCTCCCCAAGATTGCTGGAATTCATGGTCTGGTTGGTTTCTGTTGAATCTCGAATTTTCAGAAACTAATGCGCGCGCGCGCGCACTTGGTGAATGAGGTTTTAGGGTGTAATCGTTTTGGGAGAATTTTGTGGAATAGACCCTACTATGCGGATTGGAAACTGGGAAATGAACCCAGTTATCTCATGGTTCAAGTTTTTTTTTTTTTTTAATTACGAAGTGCTGCTAGGGCTTCTCTTTTTGCTGAACAAGACTGGTTCTAGTGAATGTATAGAATGGAGTGCAGATGTGTTATCTAGGAGCGATGTTATTTTATATCATAGGTGAAGAAAACGTTTAATTAAGTGAATTTTCCACCACGAGTTGGATATTCTCTGCTTGTGGTTTAATGAGAGTTGACTTTGTTAGCTCAGAGCATCTGTTCTTTGGGCTATACATTTTCATGGTCTCCAGTGTTCACAGGTAAAAAGAGTGAACACTGGATACCATGAAAATGTATTTAGTGCCAAGGGGTCCAACTCGTCTTGTTGAGTTAAATGAGACTCCAGTGAATTTTCAATTAAAAAAACAACAACTGACTTGTCATGTCTGATACATAGTGGGTATCTTTCTGGCACACATCTTTCCTCAAAGCTTACTTTATGTTAAAGAATTTTTAGTTTCCCTGACGGAGCTGGCATTTTAGTTTGAAGATTTTTTTTTTTTTACTTTAAAAGAAACTAATTTAGGCATTGGATTTAACGTTTTAACCTATTTTTTAGACTATTAATAAAATGAGAATTTAAAGAATAAATGTATTGTTTGACTTTTTCTTTTTTTAAATTTCAGGCAGCATTTTCATTAAGCAAACTTCTTGAAGCCACATCTGCAGTATCAGCTCAAGTGGAAGAGCTTGCCTTCAAATGTACAGAAAATGCATGTTTCCTTAAAAAATGGCGGGACCTCTTAAAAGAAGGCTATGATTCTTTGAAGCCTGACAACTGATTTGGCTGTGAAATGCCTCATACTTGCTCATTTTTGATATTTGCACATGTACCATATGTATGGGATAATCTCTGGTAGTTCTGTGTACTCTAAATAAATTTTTTCTTGGTTTTCTTCACTTTTGTGAGAGCAGAAGACTGATGTTACTTTTTATGCTGACTTGTATTTGTTTACCTTAAATAGTTTATGTTTAAACTCATAGAATCTTTTATGAAAGTTAATTTCATCAGTGGATAATAATACCACAGTATTACCAGTAGTAAATTAGGTAGAACATTATTCTATTTGATTTGCAAGAAGATGCCAAGAATGGCAGAGTTTGAAGTTGAGCTTCATTTTATGGACAAAGGAAGGTAACTTTAAGGTTAGTATAAATAATTAGGCTAAGTTCTCTAGAACCAATCACAGTACGTATCTTATTTACTGTACTTCCATATCCCTAGCACCTAGAACTGTGTCACATAATCACTAAGTTTGTTGGGTAAAAGAGTTGACAACATAATTAAAATCTATTTTTTCTTCCTGTTTTTAGCATGAAGATTATAATTGTTTCTTTAAAAAATATTAAGTCAATCTCATTGACTTGAAGGAAAATGCTTTTTTGAATTTATAAATGATGACAGCTTTTTAAAATATATGAAATATTTGCCCTTTTGTGATGCTTTTTAGAAAGGCTTCAACTTCAGAAATGGAAGCAGGTATAGAAAGAATGCATCTTTTTTCCCTATTTCTAAGGTTAACTGCTTCTACAGATACTTCTTGCATTCCATGTTGATTGTTCTTTTTTTTTTTTTTTTTTTTTTGTATTTTTCTGAAGCTGGAAATGGGGAGGCAGTCAGACAGACTCCCGCATGCGCCCGACCGGGATCCACCCGGCATGCCCACCAGGGGGCGATGCTCTGCCCATCCGGGGCGTCGCTCTGTTGCGACCAGAGAGCCACTCTAGCGCCTGAGGCAGAGGCCAAGGAGCCATCCCCAGCGCCGGGGCCATCTTTTTGCTCCAATGGAGCTTCGGCTGCGGGAGGGGAAGAGAGAGACAGAGAGGAAGGAGAGGGGGAGGGGTGGAGAAGCAGATGGGCGCCTCTCCTGTGTGCCCTGGCTGGAATTGAACCCAGGACTTCCACACGCCAGGCCGAAGCTCTACCACTGAGCCAACTGGCCAGGGCCTGATTGTTCTCTTTAAAGTGCCTTATCGGCCTGACCTGTGGTGGCGCAGTGGATAAAGTGTCAACCTGGAAACACTGAGGTGGCCGGTTCAAAACCCTGGGCTTGCCTGGTCAAGGCCCATATGGGAGTTGATGCTTCCTGCTCCTCCCTCCTTCTCCCTCTCTCCCTCTCTTCCCTCTCTATAATGAATAAATAAAATCTTAAAATAAATAAATAAATAAAGTGCCTTATCGGCCCTGGTTGGTTGGCTTAGTGAATAAAATGTCACCCTTGTGCACTAAAAGTCATGGATTCCAGTAAGAAGCAATGAGTGCACAACTAAGTGGAACAATGAGTTGATGCCTCTCTCTCTCCCTCTCCCCCCCTCCCCAACTTCCCCCTTACTCTCTCAAATCATTGGAAAAATAAAAAAAAGTGTCATCACAATTATGGCTCTGTACCATTACTTTTGGAGCTTTGTAAGGAATCATTCTAAATTCTAGACATAATTTTAAAGAAGTTGCTTTTTAATGTGTCAAATTTAAATGATGTGATTTTCATATTTGATTTTATTGACAGTGTTCTATTTTACTTGTCCTTTATCTCATGTTGCTTTCTCTCTCTGGTGGTTTGTGTCGTGTTTCAATGATTAAGCCCAATAATTCTCTACTACATAACTCTGGGCATCTTTGATATAGTATCTTAATTGTAGATATAGAGATGTATATAGAACTATATTCTAAAGCTCCACAATGGGGCTATGAAAGGGGACAAATGGATGGGCAATGTAAGTTTTGTTTAGCATATTAGGTCATACTTCTAAATTTTTTTAAGTTAAAGAAAACATATAGTATGTACCTGTACCATAGAGATGCATATTTTGATATTAGAAAAATATTTTCCTTATGTGTCATGAAGATTAAGGTTTTAAAACGTACAAAAATAAACTTGTTAAAAACAAATTTTATTTCCATATCTTTGGGCTCATTACTCTAAAATGTTTTATTGAAATATTTTAAACAAAACAGGAAAGGTGAATGATTTAAAGGACAACAGTGCGTTTCCACCAAGAAGATTTTATAAATGTTAGCACTTGGCTATATTTTCTTCAGATCTCTGTACATATAGAAGTTACTCTATTTGGAGAGGTAGAATGATGGAAGAGTGAGTAAACTGAATAGACTGGAAACCAAATAGCTCCAGAAAACCATTTGAAAATATTTTAGATGCTAGAAGGTAATTTCAGATGTATAATATATTTTGTAAACTCAGCATTTCCAAGTCTCTTAAACGCAGGTCAAAATTATAATTTTTATAGGAAAACATTTTATTCTGCCTTCATAGTTATTGCTTTTTATTTTATAATCTTTAAGAAAATAATTTTCCATTCTATTATTTCATATTAGTAATAATACTCCTTTAGTAATCCTAACATTTAAAATAATTCAAATGTACTTTTTACTTTTATAAGCTTTTAAAAAATAGTTTAATTATAATTATATAATTACATACAAATATAGTTGGAGAATTGAATATTATAAGCAGAATTCCAACTTTCTATTCTGGTTTTTATTGAAAGTATGCCACATTCCTCATGTAGAAGACTTCCTGGAACCATTCCAAGTAAGAGAAAGGACTCCAAATAATCCATAATTTTAATAGAATCAAATTTCAAGTAATTTATTTTCAAAAGAATGTATAGTTATACACTCAATAAATATTTTTATTTTATTTTTTTACAGAGACAGAGTCAGAGTGAGGGATAGACAGGGACAGACAGACAGGAACGGAGAGATGAGAAGCATCAATCATTAGTTTTTCGCTGAGCATTGCGACATCTTAGTTGTTCATTGATTGCTTTCTCATATGTGCCTTGACCACGGGCCTTCAGCAGACTGAGTAACCCCTCGCTTGAGCCAGAGACCTTCGGTCCAAGCTGGTGAGCTTTTTTTTTTTTTTTTCTCAAACCAGATGAGCCTGCGCTCAAGCTGGCGACATCGGGGTCTCGAACCTGGGTCCTCAGCATCCCAGTCTGACACTCTATCCACTGCGCCACCACCTGGTCAGGCAATAAATATATTTTTGATTCCAGTATTTTCATGTTTCAAACATTTTTTGGTGTACTTAAAACTACTTGAAAACATTTTTAAAGGTTTCAAATTATGAAAGCATAAATTTCCTATAGCTCCGAGACCAGAATAACAACTAGCAAAAACAACTTATGCTCTGGTTAGCCATCATACAGCAGGTAAACCCATCTCTTGACAACTACTTTCTGTTCAAAGCAAAACGGACATTCAGAACTTTCCTTCCTTCCTGAAGTTCCTGAATATGTGTATTCTAGCTCTTTTCCTCTTAACTGCTTTATTGAGATATAATTCATGTACCGTAAAAGTCAGCAATCTAAAGTGTATAATTCAGTGATTTTTTTAGCGCAGTTTATCTGTTACTATAATCAATTTAGAACTTTTTATTTTGCCCAAAGCTACTCTTCACTTAGGCATCGTTCTCCCAATCCTCCCACCCCCAGTAAACACTAATCTTTCTACTCAATGAATTTGTTTAGATATTTCATGAAAGAATTGAACAGTATGTGTCCTTTCGTGTCTGGTTTATCTCATATTCATCATGTAGCATGTGTCAGAACTTAATTTCTTTGTATGGTTGCATGTATATACTGCATTTTGTTTATCTGTTCATCAGGTGATAGCACTTGGGTTGCTTCCATCTTTTGACTACAGTGAATAATGCTGCAATGAGCATTTTCCATGCAAGTAACTAAGTCCCGTTTTCAACTTTTATTCATACCCAGGACTGAAATTGCTGGATCATACGATGACTCAATGATAAACTTTTGTGAAACTACTAAACTGTTTTCTATAGCAGCTGTACTACTTATATTCAAACCAGCAACATAGAGGGGGTTTCAATCTCCATATCCTTGTCAACATGTTTTTATTTTTAATTACAGCCCTCTTAGTAGGTGTGGTGTATTAATTCATTGTGGTTTTGATTTGCATTTTCCAAATGATTAGTCATGTTGAGTATCTTTTCATGTGCTTATTGGGCAATTGTGTATTTTTGGAGAAATGTCTGTTCAAGTTTTTTGCCCTTTTTGTAATTGGGCTTCCTTTTTTTTTGAGTTAAAGGAGTTCTTTAAAATTTTTGCATATTTAACCTCAGATATGTAATTTCAGATATTTTCTGTCATTCTGTAGATTGGCTTTTCACTTTTTTGATAATGTCCTTTGAAACACAAAGGTTTTTAATTTAAAATCCAAATTTTTTCCTTTTGTTGCTTATGCTTTTGTTGTCATGTCTAAGAATAGTTGGCAAGTCCACGGTCTTGGAGATTTAACCAAATGTTTTCTTTTAAGAGTTTTATGTCTTATATTTAGGTTGTTGATTCACGTTGAGTTAATTTCTTATATATGGTGTAAGGTAGGGGTCCAACCTTATTTTCCATGTGAGTTGTCCCAGCATCATGTATTGAAAAGACTTTTTTCTTCATTTGATTGTCTTAGCATTTTCACTGAAAATCAATTGACTATAAATGTGAGGATTTTATTTCTGGACTCAAATTCTTTTCCATTGATCCAAATGTATATCCTCATCCTAGCTTTTCTGATTCACTTCTTAGCCCGCCTTTCACTCTTCTTTTCCAATTCCATATTATGGTTCTCAAAGCAAAAGGACAACTGGGCAGGAAGTGACAAAAAAGTACTATTAGAGTTAATGTCAAATTTTTTCCATAGTAATAAATACATTTATTGGCTCTTAAGTGTATAGACTTGACAAGAGTTAACATGACTTCTTAAAACAAAATACCTGTATTTTGCAAACAATTAGACATTTTCTCTGATGCTATTATATCAGGGGTCCCCAAACTGCGGCCCCCTGAGGCCATTTATCCGGCCCCTGCCGCACTTCCGAAAGGGGCACCTCTTTCACTGGTGGTCAGTGAGAGGAGCATAGTTCCCATTGAAATACTGGTCAGTTTGTTAATTTAAATTTACTTGTTCTTTATTTTAAATATTGTATTTGTTCCCGTTTTGTTTTTTTACTTTAAAATAAGATATGTACAGTGTGCACAGGGATTTGTTCATAGTTTTTTATAGTACGGCCCTCCAACGGTCTGAGGGACAGTGAACTGGCCCCCTATGTAAAAACTTTGGGGACCCCTGTATTATATTGAGTGTACCAATACCTCTAACCCTTATTTGAAAGTGTCCATGATTATGTTTGTGGATATGCATGACAGACAAAGCTCTACTTTTACTTAGGCACTGCACATGGACTTTGTGTATTATGTTGTAAACACAATTTAACATTGAACATTGAAGTCTCCATACTGTCCGCTTCCAGGAATTTACTGTGGTGCCATGCACATGGTGGGTACTCAAGAAATCCAAGAGTGAATCTTCCTGAAGTAGATTTCCTATGCAAAATATGTGCTAGTACCTACACATTGTCAATATAATTTATTTCCCTAATTTATTTTTGCCATTAAGATAAATTATTAATTTTGTGGCAGACATTCATTTTATACTAATAAATTCATTTTGAAGCACCCCAGTGGGGTTCAGAGTCAGTTATGAATAGGAATTATGTCCAGTTGACTGAGAAATTAGTGACAATTCATAGGCGTCTGTGAAAAGAGCTGGCTTCATTAACGTAGGCGGCACCTCCTGCATCGGCCACATTTCTACCCAGATGAATGATGGAGCATATGTTTTCTGACGTCCTTTGCTGACAATAGATCTTCTTTGTTTGTAGTTACTCCAAAACTGATTGATCATTTCTTTGAAGGGTCTTGTGGTCAGCGTATAGAGAATTGGATTCAAAGCACTGTTGATAGGCAGAATAAAAATCACTACCCAAGAGGTTATGGTACCTGGAAGAGAAAAAGAAAATAGTTTTAGTATTTATGGATATTTGCATGTTACAAAAACCCCTTTTTCTTGTTTCTCAGCCCCTTTCGAGTCTTTAGTTTTTCTATTTGATGTCACATAATTAAATACCCAGTCTGTATGTGTTTCCAGGATGTCTTTCCAGGTGCCAGTGTTTGAAGGGAGTGCTGTTGCTGTAAAATAAAAGGGGTCACTGCTAAATAGCTTTTCGCAAACCCAGCAGAAAAGTATTCCATTAGGTAGAACTATATTTCCATCCAGTGATTACCTATTATTATAATATGATACCATCCTAAGAAAAACTATTATTTAGCATTAAATCATACCCTTTGAAATTGTTCATTTACTAGGTAGCACATATAGTATTGCTCAGAATATATTCTTATCTTTAATATTTTTATACTTTTCAACTATTTATTTGGTTTTAAAAAGTAGGTAAGCATTTTTAGGTTTTTCATTAGCCATTTCAGTAAATACACCTTTGACTAACCTTATCTTAGAAAATCACTGTAGTATATATGAAACTACCAATCACTCAGATTTTTATTAACATTTAATTAATTAATGCTATCTTCTCAGTTGCTTATAAAATGTAATGTACAATCACCACTGACTGTGGGATAAAACAAAATTTAAAATATGTTTATAAATTTTAAAAAATGTAAATACATATTGCGTTATACCTACAGTTAACAGGATTCAACACATTTCTAAAACTGGTAAAATATGCATAACATCAAAATTACCATTTTAATCATTTTTAAGTGTATTAAGTACATTTCATACTGTTGTGCAAACATCAATCACCACTATACATCTGAACTTTTTCATCTTGCCAAAATGAAACTTGGTACCTATAATAATTTCCCATCCCCTTTTCCTCCCAACCCTTAACAACACCATTTACAACCTTTCTGTTTCTATGAATGTAACTACTCTAGTAACCTCCTAGAATTGAAATCATAATATTAGTCCATTTGTGATTGGCTTATTTCACTTAGCATCATGTTTTCAAGGTCCATCCATGTTGTAGCTAGCATGTATCAGAATTTTCTCCCTTTATGAGTCTAAATGAAATTACATTTTGCATATGTAACACATTTTGTTCATCCATTCATCTACTGATGGGCCTTGGGTTGTTTCCAACTTTTGGCTGTTGTGATAATGCTGCTATGAAATGCGTGTATGAATGTCTGAGTTATACTGCTTTCAACTCTTTTGGGTATATACCCATTAGTGGAATTGCTGGATCATATGGTAACTCTATGTTTAATTTTTTGAGAAACCACCATGTTGTTTTCTACAGCAGCTGTGCCATTTTACATTCTTACCAGCAATGCACAAAAGTGCCACTTTTTCTACATCCTCACCAATACTTGTTCCTTTCTGTGTTTTGTATAACAGCCATCTTAATGAGTGTGATGCACATTATTTTTAAATATAAAGAGTTTTCTTCTATTATCTCTCATACTCTTGGATAATGTCTTTTGAATTGCTATGTATCCCAAGAAGAATTATTTATCTTTTGACATAATTATACAATAAGCATTTGACCTATGTTCCTTTCTGGTCGTTGTTAGTATGGGATTACCAGAATTTTTTTTTTAACTTAGTTTATTTATTTCATTTATTCATTTTGGTGGGGGGGGGGGGCAGGAAGCATTAACTCCCATATGTGCCTTGACCAGGCAAGTCCAAGGTTTCGAACTGGTGACCTCAGCTTTCCAGGTCCACACTTTATCCACTGCACCACCACAGGTCAGGCTGAGATGACCAGAATATCAACACCATGACTGTAATTATTCAAATCGTTGTTCCTTTGTTCCAATAGTAACTGTGGTTTTAGGCATTTATGAAAAGAACTCAACAGCTTCCTTGCCGTTAATTTTTTTTTAATTTTAATGGGGTGACAATAAATCAGGGTATATATGTTCAAAGAAACATCTCCAGGTTATCTTGGCATTCAATTATGTTGCATACCCGTCACCCAAAGTCAAATTGTCCTCCATCACCTTCTATCCGGTTTTCTTTGTGTCCCTCCTCCCCCCGTAACCACCACACTCTTGTCCATGTCTCTTAGTCTTGTTTTTATGTCCCACTTATGTACGGAATCATGCAGTTCTTAGTTTTTTCTGATTTACTTATTTCACCCTGTATAATGGTATCAAGATCCATCCATTTTGTTGTCAATGATCTGATGTCATCTTTTAAGAAATTTTTTATTAATGAAGAGAACCTGAAGTTCTCTGACTTATACTTCTTGAAACAAATTAATGTGAAGGACCTTAATTTTATTTCTTGGAGGAACACTACAGAAACAGAAACATTATTTCTTTACAGAAAAGGAAAAAAGTTGTACCTGGTATTTCTACCTGAAGCAGTGAAAGAAGTTTCAGTACAAAAATGGGTATCCAGCATAATGCATCAGTAAATACAATAAAGAAAAACCGTTTGGCAAGGACCATTTCCTTTTTAACTTGATTCTGTATTTCAGCCGCTGTTATGGCACTTTGATGAACGCTGTAAAACATGCTTCCATAGGAAAAAACTATGGTGATGAATGCCACCAAGTTAATACCTATTTAGAACACAAAGGTTATGATTAATGTATATAGAACATTCTTTCAAATCAAACATATCCTTAGCTGTTATTTTTAAGGAGAAGATACAAAGACCATGACATGTTTTTGTTCTTCATGAGAATTACTAGGGTACTCAGAAATCACTCATTTAAAAAAATTTGAAGTATGATTGACACAGCGAGGAATGATGAAATGTTTATTTTTTTATTTTTTGTGAGACAGACAATAGACAGGAACAGACAGACAGGAGGGGAGAGAGATGAGAAGCATCAGTTCTTTGTTGTGGCACCTTAGTTGTTCATTGATTGCTTTTTCATATGTGCTTTGACCATGGGGCTCCAGCCGAGCCAGTGACCCCTTGCTCAAAGCCAGCGACCTTGGGCTCAAGATAGCAACCTTGGGCTTTAAGCCAGTGACCTTTGGGCTCAAGCCAGCAACTGTGGTATCATGTCTATGATTCTACACTCAATCTGGCCACCCTCCTCTCAAGCTGGACGAGCCCACGTTCAAGCTGGCAACCACAGGGTTTCCAATCTGGGTCCTCAGCATCCCAGGCCAATGCTTTATCCACTGCCCCACCATCTGGTCAGGCAAAATGTTTAATTTTGAAATGGCGTATTAAAATGAGATAGTGATTCAATATATATCTTGGGCTTATTAAATTAATCTTTCCAAAATTATTTTTTCATAATTCAATTACGTTGCTATATTTTGAAAAAAAATTATAAGAGAAAACACTTGCATGTCTACTCAAGCCAAAGACTTCTCTGGCTACTTTGAATTTGTTCATATTATAAAGGCAAATAATTAAAATATATTTTGCTTAGAATTATTAGGGTGAATGCATGAAATACAAGTGTTTAATGTCTTGTTTTTTATTAAGGTGCATCATGTTGGAATTTCTATGATAAAAGAACACTAAAAAAATCCCTTTAGGGTATTCTCATAGATTCACCCCAATGCCAATGAGAAAAACTGGTTCGTAAACCTGAAATAAAAATTTTGTAAGCAATTAGAAGGTATAAATAGGTTTATGTTGTGATTTATTATAACATTTGCATGAAAGGGCTCATGATACAGAATTTCTTACCAAGAAAAATTGTCACTGAATAAATCTGGGCTCCAATACTTTCTGTATCTTCTGAATGAAGAGGAAAACAGACTCCATTGTTGCCATAGTAATTTTTGAAAATTTCCTTATTGCTCAATGGAACGAAAGCCACTATTACCCCAATAATCCAAATGAGAATCAGCACTGTAATTGTTCTGCGTTTTCTAGGTCTTAAACATCTAAATGGATACACGATACAGATATATTTTTCCAATGTCAGAAATGTTAGAAGTAATACTGATACTTCTGTAGACAGAATGGCCAAAGATCCCACAAGCTGACAATGAAAACTCTCTATCCACAGCTGTGCATGCTTATTGTATTCTCCACGAAACTTCAGGTCAAAGGCTCCAATCACAAACAAATATATTCCCATTAGGCAGTCGGCACCTAAGGGATCAGTAAATTTCACAAATTCAGAGAAATTAATAGGTATAATGAAATGATCAATAAGCATTAAATTTTAGTATATATTAATATCCTATATACATATAATATATTTAATATACATATTTTAGTAAAAAATAGCCAAGTTCCTTCTATCTTGGAGAAAGGGCTAATTTTTACTCTAAAAGATTTCATTTATAGGTAAGGACCTCTTCATCAACTTTATTTGAAAATCACTCTTGTATCACCCTTATTTCTCTGTTCTCCTTGAACATGCAAGTCTGTGAGTGTAGGGAACTTGTCTGTCTTGTTTTTCACTCTGGTCCCATCACCTCAAACTGTGTAATAAATGAATGAAATGCAATTATGTTGAGTACTAGATTAGGGACGAAGATGGGAGTGTTGTTTGGTTTACTTCTCCCACTGCAATTCTCTCAGCTTAGTAAGCTAAAGATATCAGCCAGAACCCCAGAGAAATAGTTCAGGAATTGCTTCGATAGAGTAAGGACTGTGAATTTTGAAGCCCACAATTTAGAAGACACGAATCATTATGACGTGCTTTGCAGTCAGTACAATTTTAAATTATTTACCCAGAACTGGCTTAATCAAGCCTGTTCTCTCTGATTTTTCAGTCCCCATTATTACATCTTTATCTGTTTCATTTTAGGCTCTCCTTAATTTGGGGAAGCAAATCAGCTGTCAATATGATGCCCTAATTACATATCTATAAAGAGATGAGATTCTTTATTGACTGCACAAGCAGGCTACACAAAGTTCTTAAAATCATACCACTGTAGAAATCATAAGGCTGACCCTAATCCTTAAGTACTGAAGTTACATTCTAGCCTTCACAAAGGAAATTGAGAGTCCTCAAAATTTTGTGACTAACAATACAGTGGTAAATAATTTTTGAGTTCTGTTTCTTAGGTTGCTTGCAATAAAGAAAAAATAGACATTAGACTTTGAATGAGGAAGGGAATTAGACATGAGACAGCACACAAAAAATACACTATCACGGAGATTGATGCTTGCTTGAGGGAATACAGACAAATTATAGGCCACTTTATTATACTATAAACACCTAATGACTAGTTTCTTGCTTATTTTTATTTGTAGTCCTCATTTAACATAATACCTTGCACTTATATTTCAAAAACTTTTTCAAAATTTCATATGAACTACAAAAATTTTCTTTAGCTATTTCAAATTATAACTGCAAAAGATTCTAGTAGCTCAGAGACCAGAAAGACAATTATCTACTAAGTCAATATTTATGTACTGGGCATTAAACAACAAAAAAAAGTAAATACAGCTCTGAATATAAAAATGTGACCACGAAAGGTTTTATTCATAGTGAAAGACTTTACAAGTTTCAGTACTATACTAAATTATGTCTCAGAGAAGAGAGTTATTGAATGAAGGCTTCATTATGAGACAAAGGTAACAAATGAAAGCTTCATTAATCTGTGTAAGGTGATTGAGTTTTTGTGTTTTAAAGCATTGTCTTTCTTATCACTAAAGTAATTTTATTTTCATTGTAGTGAATGTAAAAACACCATATAAGCAAAAGGGAGCCAATTTTAAAATCTCATAATTCTGTCCCTGTATACTTATTTTCTAATAGCAATGCTTTTCTATAGTTTGAAACTGTAGTTTCTTTTCAATCAGTAAATACTCACAGCAGAGAGATATGATTGGCATGGCATGCAGCTTGTTCTCAGACCTGATATAAGGTCGCATACAAATGACAAAGATGTTTCCCAAGCATGTGACCACAGACACGACCCAGACGAACACTCTCTGGACGATGTTTGCCAAGAGATTCTCTAGAGATGAGATTCCATCCGTGTTTGGTTTACAACTGCGAACGTGAGGTGCATATCCACAGTACTGGAATTTCTTAAAATAGCTGATGTGCAAAAAGAAGATTTTAAATTTAATTCAGCCTCACTATCCATTAATATTTAGTTTCTACATTTTCTCAGTAGAAAGAAAATGCCTTCCTATGAAATTCAGAGGAATGTAAAAACATTAGGAATACTCCTTTAAGCCTAAGTTTCTCACTACCTTGATTGTATTGTAAACATGTGTATGACAGCAGCAATTTGGCATAATGAATATCCAGGTGTCAGACATGTCTTAGGATATAGATAAGCTTAGTATGTGATCAAGAGATTCCATCAAGGAAAGTTTTATTGGGTCTTAGTGTCTAGTATTTGTAAGCGCACTGTTACATGTCTCCTAGTGTTGCTGCAACTAATACCTGCTTTTTAACCTTCGGGGAAGAGAGAGTGAAGTGCTTTCTTCTCTGAGCTCATGGCTTTCCTATTACAGAAGTCACATGTTCTATAGCTTCTTGCCAGCATGCCTGTCTCTCATACTTGCTTTTGGTACATATTTGTTGAGTGAATTCTTTCATCAATAGAGAGACCTCCGTTGTTGGTAAAGACATTACCTATATAATAAAAAATTATGGTGTTACCACCAACACCAACACTACTTATTGAGCAGTGCTCTTGCAGGCTTCAATTTCTCAAATGATCTCCATGAGGCAGACATTGGTATTATCAGGAGGAGGTGACTCTTCAATGGAAGCAAATTATTTGCTAGGAAATTTTCTAATAAATGTAGAAATTGGGATAAAATGAGAAACATTTTTGGCCTCAAAAGCCATGTACTCTGCAAAAAATGTAAATGATCCTTACAGTATAAAGAGTTGTGGTAATACAAGACAAAAACTTAACAATTACAGCATGCTGTTTTGTTTAACTCTTTCTGCCTCTCTCCCTAGATCTACCATGGTTTCTGCCCAATTCAAGTCAGTTCCTTGAGTTATTTCTTGGGTTTTGGTAGCTATACCATTCTCCTCTAAGAGACTCTGATTTGCTCATTTAGTCAGTATTTTACACTGTGTGGAACCAAGGAAACTTTTATAAGCATTATCTCTGAGGAATTGTGGAAAACAAAAACAGAGCGTCCTATGTTAGATTTAAAGTGTATGCAAGATTATAGAGTGGTGGGGGCTGATGTGACACTTTCTAAATTATTGAGAATTAATGATCATGACAAGGAGATCAGCTTAATACCTGTTGTAAGATTGCAGTCAATTAAAGAAAATGTTTCTAAAGTATATAATCAATGATACTCTAAGATACACTGTTTGAATAAAAGATTTTTCAGTTTACCGTTGAATCCACACACACTTGCTTCAGTCATGCCCTGACATTGTGGGCAATTTTAGCTTCCTCCATTTATAGCAATTATTTATTTATAATTATTACTTATGTTGCTTATATAAATTCCTACAACTTTATCTGGTATCACTCATACTATGTGTACACATTATTAGCTAATTGATCAAACATCAATATTTATGAATGGCATCAGAGCTGAGGACAACTTATAAGACTGAGTGGGTTCTGTCATGTTCTCTGACATTCAAAAATTTCCTTTGATCTACCAAACTATAGAAAGCTAAATATTGCCCTGCTCGATATTAACACTTAAGAGTTAATTATTGTTTAAGTAAATTAGTCACTAGAAAATAATAGATTTGATGCATTGAGTGTGGATGTATTAGCACAATGCATGTGGAAATATAAAAGATTAAAATCAAGGTGAAGAACAAGAAAAATAACTGCTTACATATGAGTGAGATTCATAAGTGGGCTGAACATTCTTTGTTGGATATTTGAAATTTCAATTCCTTCTAGGCTGCTAAAAAAAAGCAAATATATTATCAAAATAACATATGTTATACAGGGTATAATAAAATAAGTTTTTGTGGAAGACAATTTAATAAAATGCTGTTAGTTAACACATACTCTGAACCAAACATTCATACTCAGCCTGCCCTAGGCACTTCCCCAACTCCTCTTTGGTTCTGTTAGTTACATGCATCTACCCATATATATCTCCCTTATTTGAATTTTTTGAATGCCCATAGATCATGGCACAATGCTTTGTGCATAGAACTATTCAATAAATGTTTTTGGAATAAATGAGCAGGCATTATCTTTCAGACAATTTAAAAATAGCAGAGGAGTTTAACATTTTTGAAAATTTCCTAATAACTTAAAAATGTTTTTAATAAAACACTATTTTACTGAGGTAATACTTAAATTAAATGAATTTACGCTAATCTTTTAAGGCAATTCTCTGACCCTAACAAAATATTTCTTTATGCAAATAATTGTTTATATAATCTAGATATACTATCTTGAGATAAAGATGGGTAAACAAATTCCTAGAAATCCAGGGCTAATGGAGGAATGAATATGCATTGATATCTTCAGAGGACTGAAGCAACCAATCCAATATAAGCTCCTAGTGATTATAAAAAAATATAACTGATTCACCATCATCTAATTTTTCATTTACCAATATATAAGATATACCAATATTTATCAATTTATAGTCCTGTGAGTACTCACATGTTTTTGTGGAGCTAAATTGATATCCTGGGGAAAAGCTTCTGAATTTAAAGATTCTATAAATCTTATTTTACAGAATTTATTAGCTATTAGTATGACAACAAGAATTTTATCATAAAACATCCCCATAATCATTTACTTACAGAGACTTGAGTTTGACAAGAGAATCAAATTGGTTTGCTTGCATTTTCTGGATTGGGTTATAGGAAAGATTCCTGTTTTTTTAAAAAAAAGGCAGCAATAAGTCATTCCCAGAAAGGAGAGAGGAAAGTGTATCTGTTGACTTTGGATTATTTTTAAACACAAAAAAGTACAGTAATAGCACATGCCTCAGAGGGTGTATCAAACATTTAAATGAATCAATGGAGATAAAACATTTAAAAGAGTTCCTGGCTCGAAGTAAATACTCTGTGATTGGGTTAATGGTGTGTGTGTGTAGAGAGAGAGAGAGAGAGAGAGAGAGAGAGAGAGAAGGCTAAGGCATGATCATGGAGGTAGAGTTGTAAAGAAATAGCTCCCATCAAAAAGATGTGGTGCCTGACCAAGCAGTGGCACAGTGGATAAAGCATTGGATTGGGACGCGGAAGACCCAGGTTTGGACACCCTGAGGTCACCGGCTTGAGTGCAGGCTCATCTGGTTTGAGCAAGGCTCACCTGTTTGAGCCCAGGGTCGCTGACTCGAGCAAGGAGTCACTCAGTCTGCTGTAGCCCCCTCTGCCCCGCCCCCCGTCAGGGCGCATATGAGAAGACAGTCAATGAACAACTAAGGTGCTACAGCGAGGAGTTGATGCTTCTCATCTCTCTCCCTTCCTGTCTGTCTGTCCCTATCTGTCCCTATCTGTCCCTCTGTCGGATCAGGTGTGAAAAGAATCATCTTAGTCAAAATTTGAATTAATAAAATCACATAAAATATTTTTACATAAATTATATGTCAAAGAGAGGTATATTATATATATTATGTTAGCAATTTGTGAGGCATAAAATTAAAGTAAAAGGCTCTAGCTAAGAACAAAGGTAGATCAGAGTTATAGTACAGCAGAATCTAAATGTAGAAAATTTAAAAATCTTTGTAAAAATAACACCTTGAAACAAGAATAATTGATTAAAGGGAGGTTCTCAGGGCAAGTTTTTTAAAAAAACTATTAGTTAGGTGGCGGAGGGGGTGGCTACTGGGGGTGGGGCATTCCAGAAAGAAGGAAAGAGAGGAAGAATGACAACAAAAAATGAGTTGTATGAAAGAAACAAAAGTGAAGTCAGCAATTTAGTAATTGAATGACACTATCACAACATATGAAGGCTATATGTGAAAGCCCACAGTAACCATCATTCAGTGGTGAAAGGATGAAAACGTTTTCTCTAAAATTAGTAACAAGACAAGGATGTCCATTTTCACTTCTATTCAACATAGTACTGGAAGTCCTAGCCACTGTAATTAAGCAAGGAAAAGAAATAAAAAGCATCAAAATTGGAAAGGGAGAAGTGAAATAAGCTCTAGTCACAGATGAAATGACCTTTTCTTTCTCTCTTCCTTTTCAACTGAAAAGAGGGGAGATAGAGAAAGAGACTCCCACATGCACCCTAAACAGGATCCACCCAGCAACTCCCACCTGGGGCCAATGCTCTGCCCATCTGGGTCCATGCTCGCAACTGAGCTATTTTTAGCACCTGAGGCAGAAGCTCCACAAAGCTATCCTCAGTGCCTGGGACAGATGCATTCAAACCAATCGAGCTATGGCTGCAGGAGGGGAAAAAAAGAGAGAGAGAGAGAGAGAGAGAAGAAGAAGAAGAAGAAGAAGGAGGAGGAGGAAGAGGAGGAGAAGGAGGAGGAGGAGGAGGAGGAGGAGGAGGAGGAGGAGGAGGAGGAGGAGGAGGAGAAGGAGGGGTAGAGAAGCAAATGGTGGCTTCTCCTGTGTGTCCTGTCTGGGAATTGAACCTGGAACATCCACATGCTGACACTCTACCACTGAGCCAACTGGCCAGGGCCTGATGAAATGATCTTTTTTTTTTTAATGATCTTATGTGTAGAAAACCCTAAAGATTTTACACACACACACACACACACACACACACACACACACACTCACACACACACACACACACACACACACACACACTGTTATAACTACATAATAATAAAGAAATTCAGCAAAGTTCCTAAATTCAAAAACAATGCACAAAAATCAAATTCCATATACTTTCTATACATTAACAACAAACAATTTAAAAATAAAATTAGGAAAACAATTCTATTTACAACAGCATCAAAAAGATAAAATACTTAGAAAAAAACAATATATGTGAAAGACGTACTTTGAAAACAAAATGTTGCTGAAAGAAATTAAAGAGGACATCAGTAAATTCTGTGTTTATGAATTGGAAGGCTTAATATTGTTAAGCAGTCATTACCATCAAAGTATTCTACAGATTTAATGCAATTTCTATCAAAATCCCAATATCTATTGCAGAACTAGAAAAATGTACCCTAAAACCCATGTGGATTCTCAAGGGAGCTTGAATAGCTAAAATAATCTTGAAAAAGAAGAACAACATTGGAGATCTCACACTTCCTGATTTCAGAATGTGCTTCAAAGGTACAATAATCAAACCATGTGGTACTGGCATAAAAATGGGTATATGTATGGATATATGTATAGACCAATGGAATAGAATAGAGAGCCCAGAAATACACTTATGCGTATATGGTCAAAAGATTTTCAACATGAGTGTCAAATCTGTTCAGTGCGAAAAGGGAAGTCTTTTCAACAAATGGCACTAAGAAAACTAGATAGATATCCACATGCAAAAAAAAAAAGAACATAGACTAGGGGTCCCCAAACTATGACCCACAGGCCGCATGCGGCCCCCTGAGGCCATTTATCCGGCCCCCGCCGCACTTCCGGAAGGGGCACTTCTTTCATTGGTGGTCAGTGAGAGGACCACATTGACCATCTCATTAGCCAAAAGCAGGCCCATAGTTCCCATTGAAATACTGGTCAGTTTGTTGATTTAAATTTACTTGTTCTTTATTTTAAATATTGTATTTGTTCTTGTTTTGTTTCTTTTACCTTAAAATAAGATATGTGCAGTATATATAGGGATTTGTTCATAGTTTTTTTTTTATAGTCCGGCCCTCCAATGGTCTGAGGGACAGTGAACTGGCCCCCTGTGTAAAAAGTTTGGGGACCCCTGACATAGACCCTTAACTTACACCAGTGATTTTCAACCAAGTGCTGCGAAAAATTTTAAAACATTAAATACCGATTTAGTCAGGGACACTGACCTCTTTTCTTTTAGATTGTCAAATAAAATAACAAAATAGCCAACACAACAACTGCTGTCTGGTTGTGAATGAATAAAAAGTATACCTATTTTGTCATATCAGCAAAAAATATAAAATACTTTTCGATGTGCAGCAGAATTTTAGTAATTAGTTTATGTATGCCATGAGATGAAAAAAGTTGAAAATCGCCGGCTTACATCATTTACAAAATTAACTCAAAATAAATCAAAGACCTAAATATAAAAGCTAAAACTATAAACTTTTAAAGAAAATATAGAGGAAAAGACCCATGATGTTGGATTAGGCAATGGTTTCTTGTATATTACACCAAAAGCACAGTTAACAAAAGAAAAAATAGAAAATTGTACTACATCTAAATTAAAAATGTTTTCATCAAAAGATACTATCAACAGAGTGAAAGGCAACCTACAGAATGGGAGAAAATATTTGCAAATTATATCTGAAAAGGATTTAATATATAAAAAATATAAAGAACTCTTACAACTCAATAACAAAAAATATAAAAATGGGTAAAAGACTTGAACAAAAGTTTTCCAAAAAATATATACAAATAAATAAGTAGATTAAAAGATATTTAATATTGCCCTGGCCGGGTGGCTTCAGTGAACAGTCATGCTGGTGCACTGAGATTGTAGGTCCGATCCCTGGTCAGGGTACTTAGAAGAAGCAATAAATGAACGCACAAGTAAATGGAACAACTAAGTGGAACAACAAGTTGACCGTTCCTCTTTCTCTCTCACTCTCAAATCAATAGACAAATTAAAAAAAAAAAGATATTCAATATCATTAATCATTAAGGAAATGCAAATTAAAGCCACCATGAGATACCATTTCATATCTAATAGGATAACTATTATCAACGAAATAGAAAATAAAAAGAATTTTTGAAGTAGTGGAGAAATTGGAATATTATATACTGTGAGAATGTAAAATGATGTAGTGTTATGCAAAATAATATGGTGTGTCCTTGAAAAATTATAAATAGAATTACCATATGATCCAGGAATTCTACTTCTTAGGCTATATACTGAAAAGAATTAAAAGTTGAGGTCTTGAATTGGTATTTGTACACCCATGTTCATAACAGCATTACTTACAACAGCTAAAAGGTGGAAACACCCCAAATGTCCATCAGTGGATGAATGGATAAAGCCAATGTTTTATATACACACAGTGGATTATTACTGTGAACAATAATATAAATTTATTCATTATAAAATTAAATAAATACAATTAATGAATTCAGATTGTTATTTACAACAAAGTATTCAGAAATTCTGACACATACTACAATATGGGTAGGCCTTGAAGACATTATGTTAAATGACATAAGCCAGTCACAAAAGGATAAATGTTGTATGATTACCTATATGGGATACCTTGGGTAGTCAAATTTATAGAGACAGACATGGAGTGGTGGATGCTGGTGTGTGTGTGGGTGATAAAAAATTACTGTTTAACAAGTATGGACTTTCAGTTTGGAAAGTAAAAAATGTCCTAGAAATAGATGGTGGTGATGGTTGCCCAATAATGTAAATATAGTTAATGCCATTGCACTGTACACTTAAAATTAGTTAAAATGAAAAATTTTATGTTGTGCATATTTTTATCACCATTTAAAACATAAAACAAATTTAAAATAAAGAAATGAAGAGATAAAATTAATAGCAGTCTTACAATTTCGTGAGCTCCTTCAGATCCTTAAATACATGCGATGGAAGATTTTCAATCTTATTATTTCCTAAATCCCTAGGGAAATAATTGCAAAAATCATATTATATATTTTCTTAAGACTTTATTGTTCTATAATTGATTAAGAAATCATGATACTTCTTTTAATAACAATGCTATTAATGAGTTATATTAATTACGAGAAGTCTAAAAGTTTTAAAAAAGGGAGTGACATGGGAAAAGATAAAAACATTTTATCCCATTTCATCATTCCCTCAAAGATAAATACTTGGTGGCATTTGATCTGCTTCTAATAAGTACAATTTTCTAATTCAATCAATATGTGCTGTGCCCCTTCATCTTCCTTCCTCCCTTCATCTTCCATCCTCCCTCCCTCCCTCCTTCCCTTCCCCTTCCCCTTCCCCTTCCCCTTCCCTCCCTCCCTCCCTCCCTCCCTCCCTCCCTCCCTCCCTTTCCTTCCTTCCATCCTTCCATTCATCCATCTTTCCATCATCATTCCATGTCAGTAAGAATTTGGTTGGAAGCTTTAATTTTTCATTTTGTTTGGGTTTATTATGATTTTGAAATTGAAGTGAATATTCAGGAGCAAGTTTCTTTCACAGCTGATGCACACTGGATCATGCATATTCCTTGGGCAGGATATTTCGTGTGTTACCTCATGTATATATAGAGGTCAGATTGCCTAAATGTAAGAAGATTTTTGACTGTAGCAGTTCTTGTGCTAGTTTTGACAGTGGTAGCAATCATGAGAATGTCTTGAGATCCTTCTAAACAAGATATTTCAATAATCTTGAATTAATTCTCCAGTGTGATCAAGAGATACCGAGAAAGCTTATCCAGTTTCCATATTTACCACCAAATACTGTTAGTTGCCACAGAACATTTAGGAGAATAGATATTTTTGTTATGTAAATTAAGTTATTATAAATTAAAGTTAGGTTATTAATCTTTAAAGGGCAGGATAGTTTTAGATTGAGTTTTTAAAACTGAAAATAAAAAGCTGATATACTCTAATGAACACTGTAAGTACCTTTGCTGTAAATTTTCACACTTTGAACTGAACCTTGAGACTATTTTCATCATTTACATATTATGGGTGAATTGTCTATAAAGATACATTGTTCTGACTTGACAACCAAAGGAATCTTTCTTTTCATTCTTTTCTTAAAATCTTTCAATAATTCACGACTGTTTAAACTGCTTAAAGTGACATAACTAGCCTTCATTCTAAATACCTTGCCACTGTCCATCTTTCCAGCTTAGATTTCTACCACCCTCTATCCAGTTAAAATGACTTTCACCGTGGCCTGAATACATCTCAGTGTTCTAAACTTCATGATTTTGCATGGGTGCTTCCTTCCGCCTGTAACGAAGGAACTTTCCTCCTGGTCCTTCTGGTGAGCTACTCATTTTCCAAGATTCTGCTCCTAAGTCACTCCTTCGTAACCAGGGAGGTTGGGTGTTCTGTCCCCTGTTCTCCAGTATACTCCTTGTGTATACTTCTTTCATAGCACATGTAGTACATATAACACACAGTGTATATAACATTATATTAAAACATATGTTTCTGAACATATGTGTTCCTCTTCTGAAAGATGCAAGTTCTTTGAGTATAAGAACTATACTTATTCATCTTGGGTAATCCAAGTATCTAGTGTTAATTTTCAACCAGCCCTTCTTTTTTTTTTTTTAAACTTTATCAACATAGAGTTGGCATAAAATATTATATTAGTTTCAGATGTTCAGCATCATTGGACTTGTTATTCTCTCTATCCTCAGGTAGAAGACTATTAGTAGACTGAATCTGTCTGCTTTATGTATAAGTAAAATACATATATAAAAGTGGTGGCACAATTCCAGTTCCTTGTATGGGAAACCAAGTAAAATATAGATCATATTAGTAAGGTAATGTGAAAAAACAGATTTAGAGCTGTCCACTAGCATATGAAAACTCCATATATAATGTTCAACAGTTTCAGGTGGGACTGCTGGCTATCAGAGCAAATTCCAACATATAGTTCTTACATCATACATTATATAATAGCCTACATCATAAGTAACATGTAAAAGGGCCATTTTTTCAGTTTCAGCTTAGAAAAGTTGGTTTTAACTTAATTGGACTTGGGAACCATTTCTGAATAGGCTCCAGAAACACATTATCACTGAGAGTAGTTGGTTTTTAAAAGCACAAATTCAATCAGGCACATGGCAAATATTTTCTGCTACCAGAACTTCTTAAAGTCTACTGCAACATGTGAATCCCACCTGTTGCCAATTCATTTGCCATCATTAAGTCTGTTGGTGTGATCAGGCCTGGAGGGGCAGTGAGTGTAGTCTCCAACCCTCTCTGAAAAGGAGAGTCGTCTTCTTATTTTACATTTAGACCTGTTCATTTAAAGCTATTGCCATTTTCATCCTGTAAATCTCATTTTTCAGGCCAGTGTTTAACATGGGATTGGGCAGGCATTAGGCAGGACTAATTACTGGCTTTGGGAGCCCTTTCTGCGGCAATGGTTGCTCTTCCCTTTACCTCTGAACCTGAATCAGCACTGGTTATGGAGTAAGCTGTTCATGTTCCATGTTCACTGCTGGTTACCAAGACTCAGTAAAACCTTCCCCTTCCTGCCACCATGAAGGTTAGGGTTTAGAGGAACTTCCTTCTTCTATTCAGATAATGGTTACATGTAGGATAAAACCAGGAAAAGCATGAACCCCTTGGCTAACTTGTATTTGAATAGCTCAGTAATGCCTTTGTGTCCCTACACAAACCTCTCCCTACTACTGAGAATGAAATAATTTCCTGTGTTAGGAAGATGTGCTCTTTTGCCAGATATCAGGAGTTGTTATGACCCATGCTTGCTTCTAATATCTGTATTGAGATTTTCTTGCACATGTTGTGAATTATTGGTACTGTCTATCAAAAAGTGTTTCAAGCTTACAGTTATAAAAAAAATGTTGGGGTTTCAATGGCTTGTTTATTGATGTTTAGAGCAGAATTCAGGACTGTTTTCTGAGGAATGTTCCCTGCACTTGTCAGTTCATAAGTAAGGTGCTCAGAGACACACTCTAGTTATGTTCTTGACTTTTTATGAAAAAGTATTAATAAATCAATGTTCTGCCCAGTGAATGGCCAAAACTTATAGATCTGTTCACACCTCAGATTCTTTCCAAAAAACACAAAATCAAACTAGTTGCAAGCCCCAACTTTAGCAAAAACCCAACTGAAAAAATTATACTAAAAAAAATAAAAACTGTCTGAAGGACACGTACTTCATCTATTGTTCACGTATTGTATTCTGACAAGTAGGTGCTATGTGTCTGGATCACAAGGCTTTGGTTTATCAGAGAGTGCTTTAAAGCCCTTTGGAACTGCGGCATGGATTTTTAAAATGGGACATTATAAATAAATAGCTGTTTTAATTTATTTCTCTCCTCCATTATTATAGGTTGGGATGTTACTCAAGGCAGTGTCTCAATTCTTTATGAATCAAGAATTATCCTTTGGTTTCAGAATCAGCAAAGTAAAGTCTTTTTATCTTAATGGTCTCTGAATCCTAACTCCTTAGGAAACTTAAAGAGAAATTTGATGTTCTCCTAGCAGTGGAGCATATTTAATCAAACTTACAGTTCATCTAGTTTCTGAAGAGGTGTAAAAGTATTTTCCATTAGGTGATTAATTTTGTTTTTCCCCATTATCCTGAAAGTAAAAAGAAACATACATTGTAGCTTCTTGATGTAACTGATAAATGGGTTATTAGAGGAGATTAAAACCCTGCAAAAAAAAAATCAAAATATTTTGAAGTAGTACGGTAAATTACTCAATTTAATTTTAATCTTAAATTTCCAAATATTTTAATAATAATTAAAATAAAACATTCAAATTTTAAAATAGGGAAGAGTTTTGCAAGGGAAATAGTGGACATCTCAACTCTTGAGAACAGACTGAATATCATACAACAATCGACAAAGTATGTCTGTTTAACAAAATACCCGCCAAATGATAACACTCACACACATTTGGTAGTTGATGTGAATTAGGGTGAAGTTGCCTAAGGAAGTCCAACCTAAGCTGGACAAAGTTAGATTTCTAGTTTGGAACGTTGAATGAGTATATATCTTCCCAGTTCAACTCTACACAGATCTTACGTGTATGAACTGGCACAAAGGACGACTCATAGAAAATTCAAAGGATTCCCGATCCTTTTTTTTTTAATTTATTTTTTTTATTTATTCATTTTAGAGAGGAGAGGGAGAGACAGAGAGAGAGAGAGAGGAGAGACAGAGAGAGAAGGAGGGAGGAGCAGGAAGCAACAACTCCCATATGTGCCTTGACCAGGCAAGCCCAGGGTTTCGAACCGGCGACCTCAGCATTTCCAGGTTGACGCTTTATCCACTGCGCCACCATAGGTCAGGCGGATTCCCGATCCTTTAAACATTATGTGACATCCTTGGAAACTGGCCTTGTCCCACCCTTAAGTATCTATTTCGTCCCCACACTCCAAATCATAACCACCTCCTCCCAATATCTCTGGACCAGAAAAGCACAAGCACTTGCCAAGAGGAAACTCATAAATAATTTCTTCATGCAGAGGTTTCTTTAAAGACAAATACAAGTAGGCCCTGGCCGGTTGGCTCAGTGGTGGACCGTCGGCCTGGCGTGCAGGGGTCCCCGGTTCGATTCCCGGCCAGGGCACACAGGAGAGGTGCCCGACTACTTCTCCACCCCTCCCCCTCTCCTTCCTCTCTGTCTCTCTCTTCCCCTCCTGCGGTGAGGCTCCATTGGAGCAGAGATGGCTCGGGCGCTGGGGATGGCTCCTTGGCCTCTGCCCCAGGCGCTGGAGTGGCTCTGGTCCTAGTGGAGCGACGCCGGGAGGGGTAGAGCATCGCCCCCTGGTGGGCAGAGCGTCGCCCCCTGGTGGGCGTGCCCGGTGGATCCCGGTGGGGCGCATGCGGGAGTCTGTCTGACTGTCTCTCCCCGTTTCCAGCTTCAGAAAAATACAAAAAAACCCCAAAAAAACCCAACAACAACAAAAAAACAAATACAAGTAGAACAGAAAAGAAGTTCTAAGTTTTCAGATATATATTTGACGAATATGTTTTAGGTGAAATTTAATTTCCTTTGGGCAATTTAGCTGAACTATTTTGCATGATAATATAGAGAATCTGGCATCTAAAGACTGTTGAATTTACTGTAGAAGAGTTCAAATATTACAGTGACTTCAATCCATTGTAAGGGGAGGAATAATTGGAACAAAATTATTGTTGTTTCAGTGGTTGTTATTACATTGCCTAGACACAGGGGTCCTATTTATTCTATTGATAGTATGATGGTTTTCAACTTTTTCATGGTAACCTACAGTAAAAAATTAAGCATTTTACATTGGGACATAAAATACAACTACACAATCCAAGATTCTCAAAACAATACATTTAATTATCTGAATTGCACTCTGATATTTGTATTCAATTCAATTTTATGGAAAAAAATATGATCAGGGCATACAATATTGCTTTCATCACTCACTTGTGAATTGCAACCCATAGTTTGAAAAACACTGTCCTGGAAAAATAAACCATAAATTAGGCAGCTGTATTTTAATATTAAAGGAAGCCCCAGAATCCTTCACTTTCATGGGAGAAGCAATGCGAATTTAAAATAGGCCAGAGTGGCATAAATTATATTCAATAACATTCTAAGCTTTAGCTTGGTATCCATAATTATATACTCAGAGGTATAAACATTCTGCAATACTTTTAAATTTTTTAAATTGTAATTACTCCCCCCCCCCCACAGTCTTTGCAATAATAATTTGTAAAGAGCAAACATTCTTATAGATTAAAACTTTAGCCCTGGCCAGAGAGCTTAGTTGGTTAGAGCATCCTGACTTGCCAAGGTTGCAGGTTTGATCCCCGGTCAAGGCACATACAGGAACAAATCGACATTCCTGTCTCTCTCTCCCACTTCCTTTCTCAGTAAAAATCAATAAATAAAACACTTACCAAAAAAAGACTTTAACTTAGTGTTTCTCAAACTGAGGAGTTCCAAACAGATTCTAGTCTATGAGAATTACTTTCCATTAAAAAGGATATTAACTTAAGTTCGAGAAAAACATGCCTCAAATGATATACTACCATTGTGATGTTTTATGTATATTGTGACTCTGTAGTTACCCTTAATTTGAACTTAGTGATTCTGCCCATGTGTTTCAGTTTCAAAAAACAAGTCAAGAGTGAATATTTGCCATAATTACTATGCAGGATTCTGCTAGCTTCTGTTCAATACACAAAAAGATTCATGTTCTTTGTAAAGAGATATAGCATTATTTGGAAAAGATAAAATGTTACTTACAAAGCAGTTAAATCACTGCAGGAAATAAAAGTCAAATTACTTAAATTATGGACATGGTTGCCTTCAAAGTCCCTGAAACAGAAAAATAAAAGATGGTAATCAGAGACATAAATAAATTGGTTGAGAATTATTTGCTTTTTAATAAAATCATTTTTCACATGCTGTTTTTTTTAATAAATAAATTTTTATTTTAATGGGGTGACATCAGTAAATCAGGGTACATATATTCAAAGAAAACATGTCCAGGTTATCTTGTCATTCAATTCTGTTGCATACCCATCACCCAAAGTCAGATTGCCCTCCGTCACCTTCTATCTAGTTTTCTTTGTACCCCTCCCCTCCCCCTCCCCCTCTCCCTCCTTCCCTGCCCCGCCCCCTGTAACCACCACACTCTTGTCCATGTCTCTTAGTCTCGTTTTTATGTCCCACCAATGTATAGAATCCTGCAGTTCTTGTTTTTTTCTGATTTACTTATTTCACTCCGTATAATGTTATCAAGATCCCACCATTTTGTTGTAAGTGATCCGATGTCATCGTTTCTTTTGGCTGAATAGTATACCATGGTGTATATGTGCCCCATCTTCTTTATCCAGTCTTCTATTTTTTTTTACAGTGATTAAAGCCTTTAAGGAAACTCTTGGCCAATACAGCAAGAATCCATAAAAGAGTAGTGTCCTTAACATGTTCACCAAGTCCAAGTTGGCCCCATCACCATGCCAAGTCCCTGAAAAATGCAGCCCAACCACAGTTCAGTCTGTTAGGAGCTGTCACAGGGAGCCGGAGTCCAGGAAAAGTCCACATCCAGGAAAAGTCCGCAGGGCACTGGAGTTGTTGTCACCATTCTATACTTTGCAGCTCAAGTCCAAGTCCCAGTGACCGCTGCTTCTAGTTGGTAATGATTCAGGTAGACTGGAAAAGCCATCTGCAGCATGTGTGGAGATGGAGCTTCTGTTCTCCTCTGCCTGGAGAGATGAGACCAGGTTGCTTTTCCCTGGAGCTCTGTGACTGTGGCTTGGTAAAGAGAACCTTGGGATACACTAAGCAGTCTCGGTGTGCTTTCTTCAGTGTTCCTTGGTTGAAGAGTCCTCTTAGTTTAGTCCAAAGTTGGTTTTTCCAGATGATAGTTCTTAAAATTAGTTTGTAATCCACTTTGGTTCTGGGCCACATGCTGTTTATTTAATATAGATTCTTATATGTAGTGATATAATAGCTAAAAATAATATTTATGTATATTTAATGTTTTTTTCTGTGTTAATAGTAAAAATGGTTTGAATCACCATATCTGTATCTCATGATTATATGGGCACTTACCTTATCCTGAGAAACATGAAAAGAATGAGAAATCAAATAGAAAATTTTTGTTATGGTGAGCACTGACTAATAACAGAGATTTAACAATGGACTGCATTGGATATCTGTCCAGAGTTGCCAGTGGTGTTTCTCTAAATTGGTGTGACCCTATCTTGCTGCAGCCTGAAGAAGCTACTTCTGCCAAAACAATCTTCAGCCTCCATCTCCCTTGCCTAAACACTCCCCAGAAAACAATTTCAACAGCCGTGAGCACTGTAAATGACCTCGTCTGCTTTACTGTGTTGCCACCCAGGTCAGGGCAGAGGAAGACCCACAGGCTGCCCTTGGCGGTCCACTCCCAGTTCAGAGAGCTGCACAGAGGCCCTCCTTGAACTCTCCTGCTTGTGACTCTGTCACCACCAGGAGTCTGATCTGAGAAGCAAAATTTGTCAAAAATGTTATGCTTTATCATCCTTTTCTGGCAACCCCGAAGTTATTCTTTCAGTTCGCTCTTTTATTGTTAGGTTTTTAGTGAAAGTTTGTAGAGCAGATTAGCTGAAGTTAGGGATATACTTTCAAGAGTAAACGCTGATCCTTATATTTACTCAGTCTAAGCCAACACTTAGTTTACTGGTCACCATATAACAGAGCTATAGAAATAACTGTCACTCAAATATGAGCCGAACTGTGACACCGTTACTAAAATCTGTAAGGGAATCATGGGTAGCATTAATGAAAGTGTCCATATTCTGCTGGCTACACTGCATCTGGAATAGCCAGTTTTATTTTGGGCATTGCAATAAAAAATAGACATTGACAAATCAAACTATACTTGGAAGATCTGGACATGAGGAGTCTAGAAATCAAGTCAATTGGAGAAATGGGTGTATTTTTAACAGAGGAGATCAAACCAAGAGAGATATATTTGAAGTCAAGTTGTAGAAGATATCATTGGGCCTTTCAAAATTAGATTTACTGGTCGAAAGGCACAAAACATTTTAAATTTAAACTCACAATCTGTGGGGTCCAGAGAAGAGGCTTCTTGTCACTATAGATATTTAACAGAGGCAATACCGTAACTCAAGAATTTTGTAGAAAGGATTTCTATACTACATGGAATATTAAAATCTTGAACCTTGATTCTAGAACATCCTTTTAAAGAAAATTTTCAATTATTTTATTAAATTGGAAACTAAGCACTTCTAGTACTGCTGGTTTGGTCATGAGGTTTGGCCAAGGCTTTGGCCTCTCACGTATTAATGTCAGACAGTGTTTATTTCCTTTTCCTAATTGATTGCTGTTGCCATGAATCTACCACCAGGCGGTGATGCTCTCTTAAGCCTCACAAAAAATCCTTAGTGATCTTTTCTTGTTAGCAGCTACTTATGAAACGTTTTTTTCTTTTAAGTTAGTATTTATGTTTAAGTTAGTATTATTTACTAATTTGGAAAATCAGTAGGAGATACACATGGAGGCATAAATTGAGGAATTTTGATGACATTGTTAGCTTTATTTAATTTTAAAATGATTTGAACTTTGAGTTATAAGTTTGCTTTGGCTTTCTTCCTACAATTAGAGGCTCCAGGCCTGATAGCACAGATGTGTTTGCAGCATACATACGAGCGGAGGCATACACATCTGCTTCTCATTCCCAGCCCCAGCTCCCAGGGCGATAAAAAGGGTGGCTTTTGTTTGTTTGGTTTTCCTGTTTTTTTTTCATTATTTGTTTACTTTATGCCTGCATGACTTTTCCTACTTGATGAATGAACCTCTGAACCTAACCATTTTATTTTTCTCTCTGTGCATGGCAAAACTTGCCAAAAGTAAAAATTTGGTTCTTTGTAGAACAACAATAATGAAACAAAAACACCAATAATCTTGCCTGTTCCTTCTTAACTTTCTCTCTAATCACCTAGAGGTATTTTAACCATGCAACCTCCTTAATCTTTACTTCCTCTTTTAAACATTTCTGGCTCCTATTTTATAGAAAAATATTGAGGTGATCAAGGAAGAAAAAGCCCTTGACTTTCTGCCCGACTTCTAGACTTACCTGTAAATGCACCTGGTCTCCTTCTAGTCTCAAAGGAAGAGATGGCCCTTCTGCTTTAGGCTAATCCCTCTTTCTGCTTTCTTGGGTTTGCTTTGTGTATGTGTATGTCCTAAAATATATGGTCAATTTTGGTGAATGTTCTTTGGGCATTCTTTGTTTGCAGTTTTTTATCTATTGGGATTAGATGCAGATACATATAACAAAGACCCAAATATAACAGTATAACTACATAAGGAATTTTTTTTCAAGAAAAAAAATATCAAGAATTAGGCAGTCAAGGGCTAGTATGGTAGTTTATGAACTTGTTAGAAACCCAGACCTTTCACTTTCACTATTCACATGTCCTAGTCTTCATGGTTCAAGACAGTGCTAAAGCTTGGCCATAGCATCCATTGTTCAGAGTATCCATAAGGAAGAAAAAGAAGGGTGTGTGTGCCTTCTTCTCTTTAGGGAGATTTCCCAGCAATGCCACACTATATTTCTTTAACCTCTTCAGTTAGAGCTTAGTCACATGGCTAGATCTAGATGTAGGAAAGTTTCAGAAGATAGTGTTTTAGTTGGGGACATTGCTGTCCCAAATAAACAAATTCTATTATTGAGAAGAGACACTGATGTTGAATATACATCAATTAGGGTTAACTTATTAAGTATGTCATTTAGTTCTCCATATCCTTTTATGGTTTTACTTGATTTTTCATGTACTGAGAAAGTTGGATTATTATCTCTTACGGCTTATGTAGGTATATTTTGCTTATGTTTTGGTTGTTATATGAATCTATTTGGGGAATATATACTCATAATGTGACATCTTTTATTACATTGTAATATTGTAAATTGCAAACAATTATACTTAAATATCCTTCTGCCCTGGCCAGATAGCTTGGTTGGAGGGGCAGACTGATGTTCCTGTCTCTCTCTCCCTTCTTCTCTCCCTTAATCAATCAATAATTTTTTTTAAATTTAAATATCCTTCTTACTGTTGTTTAATGCAAACTGGCCAGATTTCTATTTAGATAAAAACTATGATGCCTGCTTTTTTTTCGTTGCATCTACATGCATGCTTTTGACCAAGCTTTTGTTTTTAATATATCTTAATTACCTAGTTATAGAAGAATTTTATTTTTGTAAATAGTACTGAGTTAGGTTTTATTTTGAGTCAATTTGAAAATCTTCTTTTTAATAGGTAAGTTTTGCCCACTTATGTTTACTAATATGTCTAATATATTTGATCTTAGCCTGCTATTTGAAAACATTATATGGTTTTATAGATTAAAAACAGTCAACAAATGGTTTGCTTTTAAAAAAATTATTTCTTCTAATATTAAGAAAGATTTGTGTAGTTTATGATTACCATAATAATTAAAACTTTACATAGTACACTATATTTTCTCATTCTCAGAGAATAACAATACTTATAATTCCCTATCACCAAAATGACTAAATTAGTGTATACTATCTTCCTTTCTGTTCTATCTCTCTTCTACCATATGATTTTGATCAATTATATGCCTTTTTATTAATGTCTATCTTAGAATAGTCAAATATCTACATATTGGTGGATTTATTGGCTTGAAATTACATCTCTTGTCTTTTAGGTATTTTCCTTTATAGTTCTCCGGTTTTTACTTTTTCACTTTAAAACTGCTTATGCATTTAAGATTATTATATCTTCTTGCTTAATTGTCCATTTTATCATTATGTGATATCCCTCTTTATTTCTGGTGATAGTCTTTGTTCTAGAGTCTATTTCTTTTTTAAGTATTAACCTTGCCCCTTCAGATTCTTAAAAAGTTAGTGTTGCATTTCTTACGTTTGTTTTATAATATGCAACTTTTCTATTTTCTCTAGTTGCCTTAAGGTTTTTTCTTTTTTTGGCTTTCAGCATTTTGACTATAATTTGTCTAGTTATTTTTTTACTATTTCTTGGGTGTCCATGAGATTCTAAGATTTCTGGTTTATTGTGCTATATTAATTTTGGAAGATTCTTGGCCATTACTTTTCAAATATTTCTTCTGTTCTCCCTCTCTTCTTTTTCTGTGACTCTACACAGTTTTAAGGCAATTTTATATCATCCCACAACTTTTGGATTATCTGTTCTGTCTTTATTTCACTCTCTTTCCTCTTTCTGATTCAAATGGAAAACTATCTATTGACCTGTCTTCAAGGTCCCGGATTCCTTCATCAGTTGTGTTCAGTCTGCGGCTAAGCCTGCTGAACTACAATAGTTACGTATCTGATTCTCTTTAACAGCTTCCACCCCTCTTTGCACACACGTCCCAGGTGTTCAGACGTATCGGCCACCATTTCTACTCTATCATTTAACTATGAAATTTTAATTTCCCTGTTTGGTGGTTGTAAAATCCGAGTTATCTCTGGGTCTGGTTCTGTTGATGGCTCTATAATTTGACATTGGATTTTGTTCTTGTTCTTTCAGGGGTGGGGCTAACTCAGCAGCACTGCTGGCCCCCCTGCCCCAGAATCCCCCACACATTTAAGCATTTTCCAGTGCTCTGCAGCAGCACAGATCCTGGGCTGGAGAGGTTCTTCTGCCCCTTCCCTGGAGCAGAGTGCTTTTGCTTCCACCTCTCCTTTGGAGGCAGCGAATCTATGCCTAGTCCCAGGCCACAGGAGGATTTTTCTGTCCTTTTCCCAGTGGCTTCAAGTTTTGCTTCATATAAGAAAAGTCTAGAGAAGAAGGTGGGGTTTGGTGCCTGTGTGCCACCAAGGAGGACTCTCTCTGGTTTCCTTACCTGCTCCCAGGTTTTCTTGTGAACTGGTGGAGGCCAGCAGAAAACATTCTGTTAGGAACAGCCGACTCCCCCGAGTGTGGGGTCCTCAGTTATACTAGCCCACACTTAACCTTTATGAGTTTATTAAAAGTTTAGCAGTTTTCTTTATACATGCTCGATGATAGTCAGTTCTTCTCCCTGTGCTTTGCCAAAGGTGTGATATTATATATATCTCATCTCTCCTGGTTATAATTTAGAACTCTGATGGGCTTGAAGAAATGATGGTTTTATAGATTGTAAAGTTCTTTCTCATCAGTAGGGAGGGAGCAGTATTGTCTCGTGGCTTTCTATAGCCTAAAGCACAATATTGTTGGAAAGGAACTGTAATATATTACATATATAGAAGACATATTCAGGGATTGGCAAAAGTAGGTTTACAGCTGTGAGTACATGAAACACAGAGTTTATTCTTGTATTATTAGTTATTAATTATTGTATTATATATTTGTATTATACCCTGCATATTTTCTTTATAATTTATATTATACTCTTGAAATTGAGCCAAGTTGAATGAAGTAAGGCTAGTTCATTCATTTTCATTGCTCTGTGTATTATATTTTATTTTTTCATCCTTTTCCATGTCTTCCAGTAACGTGCTCCATAATATATACTCACTGTTTTCTATAGATTCAAATTATTTGCTGGTTTCTTCTACTCATAAATAAACTTGCTAAGTCTTATTTAAAATTAAAAGTTTACTTTTCTGTCATGATCTTTTGTTTATCTTTGGCTATTGCCCATCTGTTCATATGCTTATTTATTACTTATATTTCTTTTTTTTTTTTTTTAAATTTTTTTCTGAAGCTGGAAACGGGGAGAGACAGTCAGACAGACTCCCGCATGTGCCCGACCAGGATCCACCCGGCACGCCCACCAGGGGGCGACGCCCTGCCCACCAGGGGGCGATGCTCTGGCCCTCCGGGGTCACTCTGCCGCAACCAGAGTCACTCCAGCGCCTGGGGCAGAGGCCAAGGAGCCATCCCCAGCGCCCGGGCCATCCCTGCTCCAATGGAGCCTTGGCTGCGGGAGGGGAAGAGAGAGACAGAGAGGAAGGAGAGGGGGAGGGGTGAAGCAGATGGGCGCCTCTCCTGTGTGCCCTGGCCGGGAATCAAACCGGGGACTTCTGCACGCCAGGCTGACGCTCCACCACTGAGCCAACCGGCCAGGGCCACTTATATTTCTTTTTATCAAAATTTTCCTACTTTTATTGTAGTATTTACAGTTTTAAATTTCTTTAGAAAATATAATAAAGGTTTTAATCTGTTGTCTGTTATATATTTTGCAAGCATATTATCCTTGGCTATCATATGTCTTTTTCATGTGCACTTTTCTGCTAAATCAGATTTAAAAAAATTTTTGGCCAAAACATCTTTCAGATTTTCTAGTTTATACTTGCTAAGTAAAAATTAATGGGTAAAGTAAAGATAATTACAGTTAGTTTTAAAATAAATAAATATTTATAATGCTAAAATTATTACTATTAGCATTAATATTGAGATAGTCACTATCAGAAATGCATATGGAAAGAGTTATTTTGGATAGCTAAAATTTAAAGATGGCAATTTTAATAATAAAACATTTAAAATTCTACTTCTTAAGTAATAAGTCTTAATCATTTTTAGTTTTATCAGAACTATATAAATGGCTGCCTTTTTAAAAGCAAAAGGAAAGTTTATTATTATATATGCACAATATCTTTCACATTTGCTTCTGGTCTCAATGCATGATTTTTTAATTGCTAATTTACTTATGTAAATATTAATTAATTTTACTTATGTAAATATTAATTTTTCTCTATGACTAAGTTTGGATTACTGAATAAGAACAACTATTAATGTTTCATCTGAATCAAAATTTAATTACAACACAGGATATTAAACTTAATCTGCCCTTTCCTTAATTACTTTAGCTTGTTATCAGTGAGGACACTGTGACAATACCAACATGCCCTCTGGACTAAATAATAATTTTTGGGATGTTTGGCTTCCCCTAACTAGTTCCAAACTGTATGTTTTGAATTATTGTCTGCCTTTTATAGCATTTCCCACTCCTACTTTATTATCAGGTTGATAATTGTCACTTCTTACAATATATATATATGTGTGTGTGTGTGTGTGTGTGTGTGTGTGTGTGTGTGTGTGTGTAAAGGGAAGCATTCATTCGTTGCCCACTAGTTGTGCATTCATTGGTTGCTTCCCATGTGTGCTCTGACTGGGGATGGAACCCTCAACCTTGTCATTTTGGGACGACCCTATTAACTGATGAGCTAATATGCCGGGGTCTCAGCATTTCTTACTTTAACTTTCCCCCTAGTTTTAATTTGGCATTTTAAATTTACTGTGGGCTTAAAAACTAAACAACAAAAGTTTTGAGAATTTCCTATACAATAAGAAACAGAAGGAATTTTCATATGATATTGCATATGCCACTTGTTGATCAAACATTTTAATAGTTATTTTGGTTACTTATTTCTTCATTTTACCTGTATTTAAAACAGGCAAGTTTGTGGGGTAATCGAGTTCCAAATAGGTGGAATAGTACTTATCCATAAGCAAAGCTATTCTGCAACAAATTCCATGGAATATATTCTATTGTGATTAGACTTCAAACATAAATTCTAAGCATCATATTTTTATTATGCAGAATTTAGAAACTTTAGTCTTTTTGTACCAAATTAATAAGTGAATAGGTCAGCAGGGGGAAAGGGAAAATGTTATATAGAAACCCTAACATCCCTTCTATCTTCTTTCTGCCTCCAAGTTTTATTTATTTTTGAGATGTTTATTTTTGTGAGAGTTTAGAGGAGTTAGTTTAGATAATAGGGATGTTAATACCAAAATCATGCTAAAGTAATGTGAGAAAATGTGATATGATATTAACAATTTATCATTTTACAAAACTGGATATCTAGATGAACTAGGCAAAAGAAAAGTTAATTGACTTCTTCAAGAAAAGATACAGCAACTTACAGCCAATTCAGTCTTGGTATGTGCTGACAAAGAGGGTTATTAGGCAAATGGGTGAGAACATTATTCGTCAGCAACCTGAAAAAAAAAAAAAAGAAATTTGAGAAGTCACATTTCTCTAGTTCTTTTTTTAACTTAAGTCAAACATGGCATTATCGTTATTCTCATGAAATCATGAAAATCTACTAAGTGTCTTCTCTAATTTTTTTCTGTAGGCGTTGTTATATGTAAGTGCTTGTTAGTAATAAAAATGCTATCTGATATGGAGGAAGCAGTAATGTCAGTAACTGAAAGAAAACCGGTGCCTTTCGATAGTGGGCAGTGAAAAGGAGTGATTTTAAATGAATGTTATTTTTCTTTACCTAGATTAATATAGGGTAGTAATGTTGTGCTTAAGAGTATTTTAATAAACTATCACCATGAGGCTGTGTTCAGTTTTGATGGGCTGACATTGTAGAAGACAGAGGATGTGATAAAAGTTGTGAGAACTACAAGACAGCCTCATTAACTATAATTAATTAAGAAATAGTTTTCAGTTGAAAAGCCTTTTTAGGGTTTAAACAATTCCAAGTTGAATGCTTTTAAACTAAAAGCAGTAATTTTCATTCATGTCTTTTCTCTTAATTAAAATATTTGCTTTAATTTTAGTACTTACAAGAGCATAAGAGAATTTAGTCCATAAAAAGTTAGTGGAGAAACTTGACTGAGGTGATTATCTTCAATTACCCTGCCAGCCAGAAGAAAAAAATAGATTCACTTATATATTTTTAAAACATAAAGACTAATACTATAAAATGCCACATAAAATAAACATACAGCCATTCTAGTTTGTGGAGATCTTCAAAAACACCTGGCTTCAAGAAGGTTATTCTGTTATGACTAAGAAACCTAAAAAAAAAGAGAGAGAAATGACTACAATAAATTTAATATTCCTGTTACTTTACTGTAAAGAAATGAAAAGCAATAATCATCCATCTTAAAATTTCTTATATACTCTTCTCATCATGCCATTTCCCAGCCTTTGAATCTCTAAAAGTTCTTCATCATTTAGATTTTTACGTCTAGTTTTTAATTCTCTCGTAATCAATCAATAAACCAATCAGTCACGTATTCAATTATCCATTTATTCTTCAAATTGTTTTGAGCACGTACTTTATGGCATTAGGTTAGATGTACCACCACTCATGTCTTTGAGGGGCTTTGAGTCTAGAGGGAAGACAGCGTGCGAACAGGTTACAGCAACACTGGGAAAAGAGAGAAGGGTACAATGTATGGCTGCTCGGACACTGCAGAGGAGGAAGCACCTGGCTTTGCTGGGATGAGGACTGCAGAGCATGAAGGAGTGAGCAAACAGTAAGGCTTCACTAAAGGAGGCACAATTGAGAAGAATCTTGGATGAAGACATGTCATTCACAATGCAAAGAATGGGTAGGGATTATTCTGGGGAGAGGAGATCACTTATGCAAATACGAGAGGTAGAGGGTGAGTTAAGGGATCACCAGGTAATTCAGTGTGGCTTCATTTTGGGGTTGTGAGGAGACACAAGAGATGAACCTGGGAGGCAGGCAGGAGCTTGGGTTCTGGATAACAGGACATTGCATGCTAAGGAGTTGTTTTTTTGTTTTTGTTTTTTTCCTGAAGTTGGAAACGGGGAGGCAGTCAGACAGACTCCCGCATGTGCCCGACCGGGATCCACCCAGCACGCCCACCAGGGGGCGATGCTCTGCTCATCTTGGGGCGTCACTCTGCCACAATCAGAGCCATTCCAGCACCTGAGGCAGAGGCCACAGAGCCATCCTCAGCACCCGGGCAAACTTTGCTCCAGTGGAGCCTCGGCTGCGGGAGGGGAAGAGAGAGACAGAGAGGAAGGAGAGGGGGAGGGGTGGAGAAGCAGATGGGTGCTTCTCCTGTGTGTCCTGGCCGGGAATCGAACCCGGGACTCCCTCACGCCAGGCCGATGCTCTACCACTGAGCCAACTGGCCAGGGCTGCATGCTAAGGAGTTTGACCCCTTCTTCCCTACCCAACTTCTTACTCTATTGCAGAGTAAACCCCTCTCTTCTATGTTGATCTCTTCCTTTGGGTTCCTCTTCATCTAGCTCAGTCTCTTTGGTGCAGCAATTCACTGCTCTGAATCTGCTGCCAGACAGTTTGATTCCTAGCTTTGTCCCTTATGTATAATATGACCTTAAGCAAGCAATTAACTTCTGAAAGTCTCCATTTCTCCAACTCTAAAATGGAAATATTACTTCCTCTTCCTTTAGGTTGTAATATTTGAGATGATGCATGTCATCAGCACTGGCCAGTCATACTCAGAACTCAGTGCGTATTTAATGAGCTTTCAGCTCATGCCTCCCACTCAGTGTTTTTGCTCTTCTTTCTCCTCTCTGCCTATGATTCATATACAAGTATTAGTTCAAATTTTACTTCCACTGATATATGGACCACACTGATTTCTTTCTTTTTTTTCTCCACTCTGACAGATCTTAATTTGACATCCTGTAACATTTCTCCTAAAGGAATCTCCCCTCCCCCTACCAAGTTTGACCTTTGCTTAGGGGTAGTAAGGGATGACGTCTCATATTAGAACTACTTCCTTCCCTCCTTTGCAAACATGGAGCCTCAAGTGGGCACAAAGAAGAGGTCAAGAATAGCTTCCACACTTCCCCTGAATACCATAGGGGGCTCCCTTTAAAGCCAATGGAAACCCTGTGGTAAAGATTTGACCCATCCATGCTCTGTGTTCAACTGAGCCGTTCTTCACTGCTCTGGACCCAAAATGGTCCCTCTTTCACTGAATCATAATAGCAGATTTGGTCTGAAAGACACAGGCTTAGGACTTAATTCATTAACCTCTTTTATCATTCTCTATTGTCGGGTATATGTTCTACCCAAGAGTATAATATAAGCTTCTGGAGAGCGAGAGGCATGCCTCTCCCCAGTGGCAGTGCAGGCTCTACCAGAAACACTGGTGGAAGAGCTGCTGGGAGGAAGCTAGTGTGACTTAACTTTCTATGCCCCGCACAGGGTCTGGCTGAAGGACATGCACACTTTAAGGGCTGATGAATATTTCTGGATGAAGGAAGAGCAGGTATCTAATGATTAACTATGAAAAACTAGAAGTCTGTGAAATCTTTAGTATCAAACAATATTCCAGTTCTATAAAAAACAACCATGGAGAGATAGCAGACACTTCCATTTACTCCCCAGGTCTGTATCACATTCTACATCCAGCTACACTCAACCAAGAAGATGATGTTTAGTAAGTTTTGAACAGTCATAGAAGGGTTGGAGAGAAAGATAGTGAGGAACTTAATGAGAATTAGTCTAATATCGACTTTGGCTAGTTTGCTAAGACACAAAAGAACAGGGATGGGGTAGAAGGGAAGAGAACAAGGTTAATGTGATTACTGTTAAGGCTCTGAGTCTACCACAGCTTCTTTCATTTTCCTTGTAAAATGATTAGGTGGCCTTCAATCCCAAACTCTGATATGGTAAGTTAGGTATCTGACTGGAAAGAGTTTCTTGGGTTAGGACAGAAAGCAAGGGGGCAGAAATTGAAATACAGGGAGTGGTTTATTCATGTCATTTCTTTTGGTTATATTTCCATTCCATAACTTCTTTGAGAATCTTAGTTTCAGCTGCTTGGTAAGACTCAATGAAATGGAACTTTGAGAAAGCCTATTTCAAAAAGCTTTTGTCTCAACCATGAGATACCAGTTCACGTCCATTAGGATAGTGGTTATTAAAAAACAACCCAAACATCAACAATACCACAGAAAATAATAAGCTAATGAAGATTTGGAGGAATTGAAATCTATATTCTTTGCTGGCAAGAATGTCAAATGGTGAAGGTGCAGTGGAAAACAGTATGGAAGTTCCTCAAAAAATCAAATATAGAATTACCTTATGATCCAGCAATTCCATTTTTGGGTATATATCCAAAAAAATTGAAAACAAGAACTAAAACAGATATTTGTATATCTATATTCACAGCAGCATTATTCACAATAGACAAAAGGTAGAAACAACCTAAATGTCTATTGAAGGATGATGGATAAACAAAATGTGGTCTACACATACAATGAAAGGAAGAAAATTCTGACACATGCTGCAACTTGGATGAACCTTGAAGACATTGTGCTATGCAAAATAAGCCTGACACAAAAGGACAAATAATTATGGTTCCACCTATACGGGCTACCTAGGGTAGTTAAATTCACAGAGACAGAAAGTAGAATGGTGGTTGTCAGGCTTCGGGGGAGAAGGAATGGTGAGTTATTATTGAATAGATTTGGGGTTTTAGTTGAAGAAGATGAGGAAGTTCTAGAGATGGATGGTGCTGATCATTGCATAACAACATGAATGTACTTAATGCCACTGAACCGCACACTTAACATCATTAAAATGGTAAATTTGATGTTAGTATATTTACCACAATTTTAAAAAAGCTTTACTCTTTAAACCTTACAGTGTTTTATATATTTATAAAAGTAGAATTAGTAGAAAAAGAATAACGGGGAAGTCTTTGGGTTTTCTCTTTCATAAATTTTAATTATCTTCAAGCTTTCTCATTTTGATTAAGTTCACCCAGTCATTATTCCTAATAATTAGTCGCCATGACTAATGTAGTATGCAATAATCACTATTATTATGTGCCAGGCACAGTGTGCCCCATTCTTCCCATGAATTTTCTCATTTGTTTCTCACAACAACCTAAGGTAGGTACTGCTGTAATCTGTATTTTACAGTACAGGAAATTAATGCTTAGAAAGGAAAGTAACTGCTAAGTTCACACACCTGAGTGAGAAGGCAGGACGAGAAAACCTGTGTGACCCAGGACCCCATGCTCTTAGCCCTAGTACTAGGTGCCCCTCTGCTCTTTGCCCGCCTCCTAGGCATTGCTGTGGCAGGAGGGCTGGTAGAGGGTGGAATGGGGCAGGCTGGCAGACCACTGCGGAATGGGCAAATTAATTAGTACTTACAGTTTAGTAAGATTGTACAGTCCTCTGAAAGAATAGATGGATATGTATCTAATCCTATTGTTTTGCAGGAACCTGTAAAAATGATCATTAAAAGGCAAATATAATGGAACAGCCTTTAAGTTTTGCAACATGAAAAGAGTTCAGTGGTTGGGTGAACTTTGTTAAAAAATAGTTAAACATACCTAAATAATTAGTGAAGCCGGATATCATACAACCGTGTTTTGCTATTATATTTGTGCATAAATAGGCTAGCTTTTTTTTTTTTTTAAGATTTACTTATTGAGTTTGTAGAGAGAGAGAGAAAGAGAGAAAGAGAGAAGGGAGGTAGAAAAGGAGAGGAAAGAACAGAAAACATCAATTCATAGTAGTTGTTTCCTGAATGTGCCTTGAGCAGGCAAGCCCAGGTTTTTGAACCAGCGACCTCAGCATCCCAGGTCGATGCTTTATCCACTGTGCCATCACAGGTCAGGGTTTATTTTTATTTTTTTAAAGAAATACTAGTTATAAAGCTAAACAGGTAGTAGTTCAAATTTAATATTTGAATTTTTCATGAATGAAACTTTAATGCACAGTAAGGCACTCACTAATAAAACAGAAGTCATACTTTATAGCATTTCCTGCTATAATTTTTTAAACTTGTTGTTTGACACAGTGCTGGCAAAAGTACAAGCATGTGATATTTTTAAGACCCCCAAATATATTCCATGTTAATCACAAATCTGCCAAGTAAGTCAACTTTTAATTTTATTAATTTGACACCCAAAGTCTTACCCCCCCAAAACATCTGAGGAAACTTAAGAGTATACATGACAAAGAGAAAAATGAAAATGAACAGAGTCAGGACTAAGAGAATACAAATTAGATAGGAATATCAAGACGAGCATATAGGCTTACACAGTTAATTAACTGAAGTCACACTGGAAGTTGGGCCGTGAGTCAACTGGAGGGCAAAGCAAACAGGTACCAGGGCACAAGCAATTGTATCATATTCAGCCAGTGAGGCTTTGCACTTCTATGGCCCTGGGTGGTGGGGGGTGAGCAAGTAAGGGCTCCAAGTATATTCTTACTCTGAGTGCCGGTTGCCATTTTCCTGTATGGTATTCTGAGTGTGTGTAGATCTACAGTATACATTTTAGGAACAATAAGGGAGAAACTGATATGAATGAACAATCAGTTAATTAAAAATTTTGACTAAACGAGATTCCCTATTTGTCCAACAAGCAAGAAAACCTAACTTTGATTGTAAAATGTTATTATTAAATTTATTAGGCAGTTAGCAATTTCACAGGACATGTTGTGGCCCAATCACACAGTAGGTAATGTATCTTTCTTACTAATACATAGAAAAACTTTAATATGTTATTTATTATTGGTTTCTAACTATTGTAATGAGCCAGCAATAGACTATACTTTGTGGAGGATGAGCCAAGCTACACATCTACTAACCAATTAGAATTTTTTAAAAATTAGGCTATTTTGATCTTATATTATTTGGAACAAATTGGCTGTTCACAAATTAATTGAGTGTTCATTGTTTAAAAAGCCTACACTATTGTGATACAGAAACCTAAATTTTGATATTTTAACTTGAAGTCCTAACTTCTTTTAAACATGTGAACATAAGGTGGTGCTACAGATCAGAAAAATTCTCCATATTACAGAAATCAGAAGATAGCATAAGGAAGTGTCATCTAGAAGTTTTTGCACCAGGCATAATTTTGAAAAGCTCTTTTTTGTTGATTGATAAATACCCAGAATAAAGTTCTAAAAAGTCATTTTTGTTGGAATTTTTATTTTCAGATATAAAATAAACTTTTTGTTGATTATCTGGTTTTTAAGAACATTTCCACTGGTTTTTAAGAACATAATCCACTGAAGTGGATTAATTTTGCTTCTTCTGATTCTGCTTTATTACTACTACCTGTTATTTTAAAGAAAAATGTATAGATATATACCTATGTTCTAAGTTTTTCTAGTGTAAAACCCAAACTAAAACCAATACAGGTATAAAAATGAAACTAGAAATTCTGTGATGAGTTCTAGATATTATGGCTCAGGCACAAAATATTTAAACTTAACAGTTTACGTATGTGACCATATGATTTAGTTACATGTTGACCCAAATAACAGGTTAACATCACCTGGGCCATTATGGATTTTGAGAGTCCATACCTCACCCCAAAGTCCACCTAAACTAAAGAGAAGCTAGCATGTCAGATACTACTTGAGGCCAAAATAAAACTCAACCTGCAAGGCAGATGTGAAAATGGAATTAAGTCCCCAAAACAACATGCTCAGTGGTTTCAAACCGCAACGACTTGCTGTGTTCAGTGGAGACTGAGTTCACAAACCTAGGGGGGAAAGCTTTTCACTTTCTAATCTTGACTGCAGATCTGGTAAGATGTCTTCACATCTTTCTTTGAGGTGTGTGTTGAGGTGGTCCACTGTAAAACAGTGCAGGGAGTAAAACCTGGTGGTCCTCGTTTTGGCAGAGTGTGGCAGGAGGATTTACAGCACACATTGTCTAGTTTCTTTGGAGACAGGTATCTACCATTTTTCTAGAATGGCCTCTGGAACTATTACTAAAAAAAAAAATGTTACCTGGTAGTCTCTAGATAACAGCTAAATAAGTCCCCAAAGAAGGCTCAGATGTAAGCAGTACAGTGTTGGTGTCCACAGAAGTGGGAAGAAACAGACATGCCAGAAAATGTTAATTAGTTTTAATTCCAAGAATTAAACTTTTTCTTACAGACTCCGAAGATCATGGTACTTCTCGAAACCATTAGGAGGAAGTTTTCTTATTAAGTTCCTCTGAAGTGACCTGAAATGAAGGTAAATTTTGATTTTTACTTGAAGTTTTTTTTGTTTTTAAACTACAACAATATGGATAATTATAAACTTTATTTACATTAGCAGCAGTTTTCAGGAAACATTTTATTTCATGATGTTGTGCTCATCATATTCATAGTATCATTTAAACTAGGTCTAACTGTCAATTTTATATTAAAGATGTTCTTGGCCCTGGCTGGTTGGCTCAGTGGTAGAGCATTGGCCCGGTGTATGGATGTGCAGGGTTCGATTCCTAGTCAGGACACACAGGAGAAGTGACCATCTGCTTCTCTACTCTCCCCCCTCTCCTTCTCTCTCTTTTTCTCTGTCTTTTTCTCTCTTCCCCTCCCACAGCCATGGCAGACTCGGTTCAAGGGAGTTGGCCTCGGGTGCTGAGGATTACTCTGTGGCCTTTACCTCAGACGCTAAAAAATGGCTCCATTGCTGAGCAAAGGAGCAACCGGCCCAGATGGGCAGATCATCGCCCCCTAGTGGGTTTGCCAGGTGGATCCCAGTCAGGGCATGTGTAGGAGTCTTTCTGCCTTCCCTCCTCTCACTAAAATAATAATAATAATAAATAGATGTAATTAGGTTATAGCACTATAATTCTGACACAAAAATTAAAAAATAATAAAACTGTGAAAACAATTTTTAGTTATGTCCTCCTTTTCTATATTTAGCTAACAAACATGAAAACACATCTCAGTTTTTGGGTGACAATAAAAATAGTGCTTCTCTTTAAAACACATTCAAGAACTTACATAACTATATATCCTTCAATATTTCATTGTTCAAATTCCACTACCTTTACTTCCTTCTAAAATTAGTTATGAAGTGTGGTGATGGCTGGGCTGGGGGAAGTGGAGGAGGGGATGGGGGGATAAATGGTGACAGACACAGACTTGACTTGGGGGGGTGAACACACAATACAGAGATGCTGTAGAACTGGGCACCTGACACCTGGCTAATTGTGTTAACCGGTGTCTCCCCAATAAAATTCAATTAAAAAATAAATAAAATTCATTATGAAGGAAACTGCCAAATGGGTACATACAAATGAACCATCTTTATTCAATAGGGTCAATTTTAATTTCTAATAAATTATATATAATATTTCCCCTTGTTTCACAATTTGAAAAGCAGCTTTACACAGACTAGGTTCACTTCATTGTGGTTTCATTGAAAAGGACATATTTTTTTTTTAAGAAAAGCAATGTAATGTAGTAGTAACAATATAAACAAGCAAAAAACCCTCAAACATTGCAGCGAGGATCCCTTGCACGAATCACACATAATCATTCCATGTTGGTCTCTTTCTTTAATTGTGGAAGAATGGATTTGGACTAGATTAGCTCTCATAATAGGATATTATTATTATTACTAACATTCTATAGGATGATGGGGTAGATATATGCTCATTGATAAATTATCTGGATGTTGACAACTGTGTTTAGATCTTATTATATTTATACTTTGTTAGACACTTTAGAGGATATATTGAAAAACCAAATTTTAGGTCTCCATGGAGTTTATGGCATTTCCTTTTTTTCTGGTATAGAAGATTAGGACCCCAATCACGATATTATAAGAAGAATGCTTGCTGTACTTAGAAGAGACAAGATTGAGGTCCTATGAGGGAACCCAAGAGGAGGACGTTAATTGCACCTGAGTAGGAAGGCTACTCTAGAGGAAGGAGGGATCAGTAAAGGTCTCTTAAATAATTTCTCAGAAATTTTGGGTTTTATTCATTGTGCCTAGGATTTATAGGCTCCTTTTTTCTAAAGGGTGGCAAATATTTTCACAAATAACATTCTCTGTGTTGGCGTAGTGCCCATTGAAATGGAAGGAGTAGGTATTATTATTCACACTGAACAGAACAAACCAAAATACTTTTTAATAGATTCTTGTATTTTAAAATTTAATATTCCAAGTTAGACTCTTCACAAAGTGAAGTGTGTGAGTGAAAGATAACAAATACTGTTTTTATTATTATTGTCAAAGTCAGCTCTCATTTTATAAAGAAAGCTCTTGTTGGATTATATAGTTTTAATGATTAAATTCCAGGACCTTCAAGTTAGCTTTCAAAGTTAATGTTCAGCAAGTTGGAACAATGCATAAATAACCATATTTCTCTGTTTGTCTCTTTTGCACATTAGCATTTATGTGAAACATCTTCAAAAAAAATCCCATCTTTAATAAGTATTACTTGGATTATTGGCTTCTTTAATACTTATTTAAGATTAAGTCCATTTCTATGATAGTTCCAACTGAAAATATGAAATGAGCTCAGTAATAAAATTTGATATTTACTCTTCTAATATATTTGCTCTAAAGCCTAGAGTTCCTTTTCTCTGTGGAACTGAACAAACACTGGGACGAGATGTGATGCTGAGTTGATGTTCTCCAGAGAAAAGTAGAAATGGACAACCTGAATCAAGCTGCTCAACCCAAAGTGCAAGAAAACGCTTAAAAAAAAACAGCACAAAATAAAATAAAGTGGTACAGCTATCAACTCCTAGGCTTCATTCTCACATTTCCAAATTCCTGTTGGAAATCTCCACTGAGTGACCTGTTAACCTCAAATTGAAAGCAGCATTTAAAATTGGAGTCTTAATTTTCCCCACTTACTATCAGCAGTCTCCCCGTTCCTGCAGTCATTTTGGACCCCTCCTTCACCATGTCATTCATGATCCCAGTTTGGTTCCTATACCAAGAGTTGAAAACTGGTGGTTTTCAGGTCTGCACACATCCCTTTATGTACGTTATGTATGTATGTATGTATGTATGAATGAATGAATATATGCACATATGTATGTGTGTACTGAGCCAGAAAAGCTTTTTATTCATTGAGTTAATAAGAATGCCTTTAGGTGGGACATGTACTTTCTAGTTAGTCATTGCCTTATCTTCTTCCATACCACCAGCTCTCTTCTTATGTTCTTCTTTTACAAAGGTTAACTGAATTGTTTAAGAATGAAATCAAATTTTATTTGTGAAAAAATAAAAAATGAGATTGGTAACATCAAGGTATTCTGTGGTAGGAATTTTCTAGTAATCTGATATAAGCCATGGGAATAATAATATTTTTCTTTGAAAATAGAGTAAAATCACCTGACCTGCGATGGCACAGTGGATAAAGCATCGACCTGGTAACGCTGAGGTCGCCAGTTCGAAGCCCTGGGCTTGCCTGATCAAGGCACATATAAGAGTTGATGCTTCCTGCTCCTCCCCCTTCTCTCTCTCTCTCTCTGCTCTCTAAAATGAATAAATAAAGTCTTAAAAAATAAAAATAAAAAACAACATAGAGTAAAATCATCATACATATAATCCAGCCACTGCAGTCAGAATTTAAATCATGGGAACTCTCTGTAGGACCTCAGACTTTGGTGGAAGGGGATTATTATTTTTCTTTCCCATAAGACTAATAACTATTAAAAAGAGCTTTGGTGAATTGAGGCTAGGATAGAATGCTATCCTTAGTTTTGGTGGGAATGTTGTGGTTTAACCTGCCTGGTGTTCTCAGTTCATTATCAATTTGGGTAAACTCCTTAGGTGACTATTAATTAGGTAAATTCCCCAGATCCTTTTAATTTGATGGTACCACTGACCTCACAGCTATTCCTCATCTCTTATTTGGGCCTAGCATACGAGTTGCTGTGTTAATGTGGTGTGGGCTGAAAAAGGCAGGACGTGCCAACATTTATAAATTTAACAATTACTCCTATTTTGTCCTCATAAACCCAAAAGTCAGAGCCATAAGTTACTAAAACATTGGATAAAACAAAACAAAACAAAACAAAACAAAAAAAACCTCAGCAAACATATTGGATTAAAATATCTATTTTATCACAGATTTCTTTGAAAGCTTCAGCCAAATATGTGTTATTTGTGTTGCTGAAGTTTGTTTAAATTAGTACTATAGTGACAAACCACTTATTATGAGGATTTACTTTTTTACATATGTAAGTATGAGTTACTTAGAAAAAAAATTCATCAAGATCTCTGAGTCAAATGGGATACAGAAAAATTAGATTTTAAATGTGAAGTTCTGGGAATATTTTATATTCAATTATTTTACTTGTTTCCTTTTTTAATTTATACATAAGAATATATTAAAATTTATGTTCAGTAAAGTCTAAAAGAGTTCTTTCAATACATCAAGTAAAAACTCAATAAAATAAGAAAGCTCTATATAATAGTTTAATTGGCAGCTTTTTTTTTAGTAACACATACAATTGATAGCATTTGTTTAGATGAGATATGGTGACACTACTTCATATTATTGTTAGGAGGGACTAAAGTTAGTAGGTGGAATAATTTAGACTGGGGGTAGCATTTAATAAATGCAAAATAAATATCAATAATCATAATCGACCGTGGAGCAAAGACATTATTTTTAAAGAAAAATGCATTATTAACAACGACAAGGCCTTGATTCCGATAGTTTTACAGGTGATATTATGGCTGTCAAGGTGAAGCCCTTCTTCTCTACTTACATTGAAACCACATTTGAAGAAACTGATGGGACAGCTCGCAATTCAGTCTCATCGCAGTTAAACTCCAAACCTCGACAAACACATTCCGTGGGCACCGAACTGAGCCCTGATCAAGAGGACGCAGTGAGGCGAGAGGACAGCGAGGGACCAGGAGAAGGAAGGTAGTGAAAAGAAAGACACGAAAATTATTTAGTACAAAATTATAGCATATCTTACCGGAGCAATGTGGGCAGTACTTTAAATTAAGGTTCCAAAGTTTGCTTTTAATTTAACATTAAAATGGTATTAGAACATTAAGGTATGAACATTTGCAAATTTAAATAGCAGACTGCAAGCCTCCATTTCTTTCTTCCTTTTTTTTTTTTTTTTTTTTTTTTGCAAATGCATGAAGTCATCTGCTCTTACCTTGGGAGAGAAACTATGTCTGAGGGTGATATGACAGTGTGTGACGGGTCTTACTGTCCACATTAAAGCTGCTGCTTAAGAATAAAGTATTTACTGATGGCATAATCATTACTTTAATGGAGAACTAAATCATTTTTAACTGTCAGGAAAGGGAAGAAGTAAATACTGAGCTATAGTATTGGTAGATTCTTTTATTCTGAAAAATTCAGGAGTTTCTCAAAGGATTTTTTTTTTCCAAAGGATTTTTAACCAACCTTTTGGCTTTTGCAGGGATGGAAGAATGTCTAAAACATCATTTACAGGAGCGAACATATTTTTATACAAAGCTATTCTATTTTCATTAGTTGGTGTTAGAAAGAGGGAGAATGGGATCTAGGCCTCTGGACTTCACGTGGGGCTAGAGTGATAACCTGAAAAATGTGACCCAATACTTCTAATGTCTATGACAGACTAGCAATAATGTGTTCATAAAGCTAAACAGTAAAATTGGATTATTATTAGGCATAATAAATCAAGTCTGATTCCTGCCTCTGTGGGGAGTTGACAACTATTGAGAGCATGGGGAGTGCTTCCTCATTACATTTACTTTGAAGCCCTGAACTGTATAGCAGAGATTACAGACTCAAATGTCTACAGAGAGCAGGCAAAGCAGGTGTGGAAAGTGACCAGATGTCCCCGTGGAACAGCGTCTCCTAACTGTTGCCATATTAGGATAGGAGCATATATAGCTAAGTCAACCAACTCCCTTGAAGATGCCAGAAATACAGTGTTTTCTATAAAATTATAGAAATTTAACTTTAAAAATTATAATAGCTAACATTTTAAAAGATCATAGGATGAACAAGACTTTCTATGAGAATTTCCTGCTTGCAGGTTTCCAGGTTTGACTTTTACAATAAAGTGTCGGGCCTGGTTAGTACTTGGATGGGAGACTTTTACAATAAAGCTTCCAGCGCGTAGACATGTGCCTTACTGGCAAAGTAGAGTTTCCTGTGATGACGCTGGTGGATGACTGCTCACGGCACAATTGGCCACAGCCTTTGAGACAGCAATGGTTTTCCTTTGCTCAGATATAGGGTGACAGGTATTCTTCCTCTCTTCCCAAATAACTATAGACAGACACCTTTACAAGATTGTGAGAGATCAAGTTAGTAACTTAGGTTTTGTGTTTTCTTGTAAACAGTGTCTCTGTCAAGAACTTTTATCATGGTAGTTTTATCATGGTAGTAAGCGTTTAGGTTATGGGCCTCTGAAAACGGATTCTGTCTCGAAGTAAAAGCTATCCTAACCTGAGGGTGTGTATGTTGTGGGGCAGTGAGGGTTTGGCAGGAAGATAAAGGTGCTGGGAGGGAGAGTAAGAAGGGCAGTGAAATTAGCATTTATTCCAAAGTGTTTTTTTTCTATTTTAATACTGAGTTAAAAAAATCCATACACACTGATTACAGGGATACCTACAATGGGAAAAAATAAAAAACAACACCTAAATATCTAACAACAAAAGAATGATTAAGCAAATTATGCCACTTAAAAACATGTTATAGGCCCTGGCCGGTTGGCTCAGTGGTAGAGCGTCGGCCTGGCGTGCAGGAGTCCCGGGTTCAATTCCCGGCCAGGGCACACAGGAGAAGTGCCCATTTGCTTCTCCACCCCTCCCCCTCTCCTTCCTCTCTGTCTCTCTCTTCCCCTCCCGCAGCCAGGGCTCCATTGGAGCAAAGATGGCCTGGGCGCTGGGGATGGCTCCTTGGCCTCTGCCCCAGGCGCTAGAGTGGCTCTGGTCGCGACAGAGCGACGCCCCGGAGGGGCAGAGCATCGCCCCCTGGTGGGCAGAGCATCGCCCCCTGGTGGGCAGAGCGTCGCCCCCTGGTGGGTGTGCCGGGTGGATCCCGGTCGGGCACATGCGGGATCTGTCTGACTGTCTCTCCCCGTTTCTAGCTTCAGAAAAATACAAAAAAAACCCCCCAAACCATATGTTATAGTATATTTTAAAAAGGTTTATAATAACAACCTATTATATACTTATAGGAATATAAGCATGTGTTGCTTTTAGGTTATGCTGAAATGCTAATTGAAAATATGATAATAATGGTTTGCACAGGAAATATCAACTATGTTAAAATAAAAAAGAATGACTTATGCATCTGCTCATTAATACTGGTAGCTTCTGAGTAGTGAAATTATGAATAATTCTTTCTAATAAAGAATTCTTTCCAAATCTCTGTACTTTCCAAATCCCTCAAATTTAAACTTTATGAATATATTAGTTAATGGTAGGTATACTTTCTGTGATACTGTTCTTGAGAGGTGACTATAAATGGGAATTTCTCACATTCATTTCTTCAGCTACAAAAGATTACAATCCATTCTCAGATTAATTTCTAATACATCCTTATAATAATCTCATTCAGATAAAGTGGCACAATAGGAACCTTCATTCAAGTACCACTCCCAGATTTTACACTACACTTGCTATCCCATTTTTATGTTGCTTTTAAGTTTCAGAAAGATATTTAATTTTTACCACCTCTCCTTGAATTGTAATTGTCTCTAAAAAACTAATTAAAAATTATATATTTGTTATTTACTAAGTATGATATAAAACTGTATTTTTGATACATCATTTATTGCATAGCTCAATTCCTGTTGTGTAATTATACTTGTGACAAATTTCTCTCAGAGTTCAGAATTAGGCAAAAATTTATTTCTCTTGCTGACTTAATCTGTTTTCCTCCCATTTGTTTTTACTTTATAATCTAGACTATGAAAGTTACACAGCCCATTTTTCCTATTTTTTTTTTAATTTAGAAAATTAAAGTTAACAGGGTGACATTGATCATCAAAAGTACACAGATTTTGGGCAAACATCTCCACATCATTTGGACAGTTGATTATGTTGTATACCCATCACCCAAAGTCAGATCACCCTCAGTCATCTTATATTTGTCCCTCTTTATACTCTTCCCAATATTTCCCCATCTTTGACCTAAAACCTATAAAATTAAGAACTAAGCCTTGAATGCAGCTACCGAACTTTTTCTCAGTGAAGATTTCCTTACTTTTCATTTTTATTCCCTTTCCTATTCACCACTGAATTTTTGCCTTTTTTGTTGTTAAATGTTATAAGTCTGTTAGTAGTCATACTTTTTAATTTTAAAAAATTTATTTATTTATTTATTTATTTTACAGGGACAGAGAGAAAGTCAGATAGAGGGATAGATAGGAACAGACAGACAGGAATGGAGAGAGATAAGAAGCATCAATTATCAGTTTTTCATTGCGACACCTTAGTTGTTCATCGACTGCTTTCTCATATGTGCCTTGACCGCAGGCCTTCAGCAGACTGAGTGACCCCTTGCTCAAGCCAGCGACCTTGGGTCCAAGCTGGTGAGCTTTTTGCTCAAACCAGATGAGCCCGCGCTCAAGCTGGCGACCTCGGGGTCTTGAACCTGGGTCCTCCGCATCCCAGTCCGATGCTCTATCCACTGCGCCACCGCCTGGTCAGGCTGTTAGTAGCCATATTTTTAATATGAACTGTCTAAAATCCTTTTGAAAATAGGTGAGATATAAAAAGATTTAATTAGAATTTAAGGAATGAAAAGTATTATATATCTGGAGCATTTCCTCAATCTGTTGAGATTTTGCTGCTGTCAATTGTCATGAGTTTGGCTCAACTAAACTCATAAAAAAACTTTTTTAATGAAAAGTATATATAATAAAAAGAAAATAAAAACTATGCTTTGAGATAATGTGGCTTAATCCATTAATTGTTTTCATCATGTTAGCAGTTAAATTATACCTGTTAACTTTTTTCTTTCCCCAAAGCTTTTAGCTTTTCAATGATCAAGTAATTTGGTCTTCATACTCTGGGAAAAGTGAGGCTGAGACAGATTGCGGAGTAACCTGTGAGACTTATAGGAACAATGTACAGCCCCTTAAACTTGGGATTATTAGTAGTTTTTATTAATCTTATTTGAGTACTAAAAATATTAAAAACTAAAACAAAATCTATAATTTACAATTTGTGATAGAACATAACAAAAACAAATAAAGGACTCCACCCCTCTCCCCAACCCCTGCTTTTAAACTAAAGTTTTGAAAAGCTAGGATCAAAATGATAATTCCAAAGCACAAATTTACATTTGCACAATTTATTAGAACAGACTAAATTTATTTAAAAGGAATTATTTACATAGATATTCCCAATCTAAAGTGTTATAGACTTAATGGTTAGGGTTATACCCTCCGACACCCCTCCAGTGTTTATGTAAGTATTTGATATATCACTAAACATAGTAGGTTATAACTAATAAGGCTTTTTTTGGTAGCTCTAAAGTATAGTTTATCCCTCAGAAGATCTTTCAAAATCCATACATTTTGTATGCTCTTCAATTTCACAATTTTCTTTGTATCAGAGTTTATAGTGACTGTAAAAAGGAGACATATAAAATGGAAACCTTCATGGACAGTAATTTTGTTTACAATAATACCTAACATGATTTATTACGTTTACACTTAAGATCCCTGAGTCATTTTTAAATAAAATTCTCACACTAAGACTGTATGTCTAATAGAGCTTGCAACAGGAAAACTATAACTAACTTTTTTTAAATGTTGGATTCAATTTTTAAAGACACAGTGTTCTCTTATAAACTCATAGAAACAGAGACTCAACCCCTTTGAGTACTCACTGCATTTCGGTGTTTCTAACTCAAAGAGATACGGGAAAGTCGTTCTGTTGTAATTGAAAACATGTTTCTCAAATTGCACAGGCCATCCACTGGTGTCTTCTAAAATAAAGTCAGAGAGTAGAAAAGTTCAAGAAAACAAAAATTCTGGTGTGTTGGGGAAAACAGGTTTTCACTTTAAAATAAATGAATGATTCTCAAACTTAGTGAGATAAACATTATCTGGGAGCTTGTTACAAAGAGAGTTTCTGGGGCCCCCTTCTACAGATACTGATTTCATATGTCTGAGATGGGTCTCCTAGACTCCACTCTTCACAGGCACTCTAGGTGAAAGTAGTGTTTGGCAACTATTGTTTGGACTATAGTTTAACAAACAGCACTTTTAATGTATTAAAACATAACACATAACACTGTTCTTGGCATATTAATTATAATCCCTCTATCTTCTTCAATATAAAAACTGATGTTGGAGATTATTAACCTGGATACATGGTCATGACAGTTAAATTTAAAATGAAGGAAAACTATATGAGTTGTCGAGAGGCAAATGCATGTGGATATGGACTCATCAAAAGGATAGATGATGAGAGACACGACAGTTGTATATACAGCTGATTGTACTGCTGGAACAGACCTGTGGTGGGTACTAGAGATTCACTCACTCAGCTTCCATTCAACTCCCCCTTCCCTGGTGTGCACCTGTAGAGCAAAGACTAAAAAGCTTACGACTTTCATATCTGTATAAACAGGATTTGGGGTGTATGCACATGTGTTTTGGTTGGGAGAAGAGAAAAAGAAGTCCTTTTCCTTTATGTAAGTATTTGATATATCACTAAACATAGTAGGTTATAACTAATAAGGCTTTTTTTTGTAGCTCTAAAGTATAGTTTATCCCTCAGGGGTTGGAAAAAAAGACATTGTGTAAGATGCAGTTGTAGCCCAGCAGGGAAGTTCAGGTGTTGCCAGCATTGTGTGTGTCAAGAGGCAGTGGTGTTGGTGGGAGGGGCAGAGGATGAGTGCTGTCTCAGATTCTGGATTGCAGCTATGGTGGCATGCTCTTGGATTTAATGGCACCAATGAGGCCTTGCTGATTCTCAACTTTCCAGCCCTTATGAAAATGTAACTAATTTCTGTTTGATATAGGTAATATGGGCTCTGTTTTTTACATTAAACTCTGATAGATGGAGTGACGTCACGGAAATGGCGCCGTGAGCAGCGCGTCCGACAGATCTCCCCAAAATCACAACAAATTTATCAACTAGAAAAAGGAAAATTTATCTTCGGAGCAAACTGAAAGCAATAGGACTGTTATCACTCGAATCTGAAAGACGAGGGTGTGGAGGAAGCTACCCCAGGGACGTTCACTCAAGCCGCGAGAAAGTGCGCCTGGGGTAAGTCATCCCGCACTCGGAAGCCGCCGCCGCCGCCGCCGCCACCGCCGCTGCCGCCGCCGCCAGCCCGGGTCGGTTGCAGAACGAGCGGTGAGCAGCTGCTGGCGTGCTCCCGGTCTGGTTGCAGACCGAGCATTGCAGACCGAGCACCGCTAACGTTCCCAGCGGCCCGCGCACTGGGAGCGGGAGAGGCCCCAGGGCGGTATTCCCTACTTGGGAGATTCTCTCCGCGGGCGGGGCACCTCACCCAGCCATTCAAGCTAACAATCAAGCGTTGGGGGAGGGGCGCGCGCAGGCAGCCTGAAATACCTTCGGGAGCACAGCTGCGACCCAATTACTAAAATTAACTTAACCCGTGAAATCTGCGCACCCTCGGTTCTAATTGATAAGATCTCTCTCAGTTCACCGACCCAAGACAAGAGGCTTGATATTTTTTGGTGCCTCTCGCTAAAGGGGCGGGGGCAACTTCTGATTGATAGAGCCTCCATATTCAGGGATAAACGCTAACAAGAAGGACTTGGCAGATAATAAGATCTATAGCACAGTAGTCGCAAACAGAGGCTAGTGCCTCTTCTTACCGGCCAAAACAGGCTACAAAGTGTGGAAAGCCTGGGTTGAGAGGTCCAACGGAATGCTAGGCGCTGAACAATCACCTTGACAACAATTGACTCCCACCCCCGCCTGATTACACTGGAGGCCCTGACTGTCAGAGCCCTTCCCAGAGCCTTGCACTGAGTGGGGATAGAGTGGGGATTTCCCAGCTCGTTGAGCCTCTTACTCCCCAGACAGAAGCAGTGGCAGCCTTGTGGCTGGATCGCCAGGCTGCTGGTTCGGGAAGGGGGGACTGGGAGAGAGAATCCACGAAGGCGAACTCTCTCGTCGGTAGACCCTGCAGACGCCGGCAGGCCTTGACTACCAGCAAGACTAAAGCCAATTGTGTGACATTGCCGTAGAACCCCATCAATTGCAAGTCCCTGCCTGGGTGTGGCGCAGGGGCAGGGCCTGGGGTGCAGAGTCGCCGACCGGGAAGAGGGAGAGAGGAGAAGGAGGAAGAGGTTGACATCTCAAAATCAGGAAAAATCCACAGACTTTGCAGCTTGTTCCACTGTTTGTTTTTTTTTTTTTTTTTTTTTTTTTTTGTTGTTGTTGTTGTTTGCTCCTTCTATCTTATTGCCTTTATTTCCTCCACCTCAGTCCTTCTATTCTCTGCCCATCTTATGCTTCCCTTTTCTTGAACTACACTACCCATAAGTGTTACATTTTATTTCTCTTCTTCATCCTCACCCTCCTTTGGGGTTATACTCCAGGACACTTAATTCTCACTCTCTCCTCTTTTGTTTTTTTTTGCCTTATTTTGTTTTTTTCTCTTCCTTTTTTATTTCTTCCTTCGTTTTTCTCTTTTTCTTATTTTTTCCTTTCTATTCGTTTTTTCTTTTCTCGTTTTACTTTCCTCCCATTTAATCCTCAATCACGAACAAATTAGTTAATTTGGGACTCAAGGTTTTTTTTGGCTTTGTTTTTCTTTTTCGGTTTTGTTTTTGTTTTTTTCTGGTTGGTTTGTTTTTGTGGCATTTTGGGTCCTCCCAACCCAAGGTCTCCATTGTATTTGGTCTTTGCTCCACTTAATACAACGTATTTTTACTTATTATTTTTATTTTTTCTTCTTGATTATTCCTTTTTTTGTCCTTTTTTCTGGTTCCCTCTTGTCCCTCTCATTATATCTCTTGGTTGACCGTCACCCGCAGGCAGATCAACTTATGCTTGTCTAAGATTTTCTTCTTTTTTTTTTTTTTATTTATTTTTTATTTTTTTTATTTTTTGCCCCCTTGAACTCTACACCGCAAACCAGGCCCTCCATTATAGGCACGATATTTCCCTGAGGAGGGGAGAGGAGGGAAGGAGAACAAAGAAAAAAAAAAGGGGGAAATAATAAATTATTACTGCTTTTTTTGTGGGGTGTTTTACCCTTTGTTTTTTGGGTTTTTTTTTTGTTTTTGTTTTTGTTTTTTTTGTTTTTTTGTTTTTTTGTTTTTTACTTTTTACTCTTTATTAATTCTAATTAGTGCTATTAACAAGACCACCCTCAGATGCCAATAAGAAAGAGGAAATCGAATATTATGGATACAAAAGAAAGAGAGGTAACACAAATAGATGTAGAAAAATCTATGGAGAAAAGACTTAACATATTGGAAGCCTTGGAGCTAAATGACAGAGAATTTAAAATAGAAATCTTAAAAATACTCAGAGATATACAAGAAAACACGGAAAGGCAATATAGGGAGATCAGAAAACAACTCAATGAACACAAAGAATATATTACCAAGGAAATTGAAACTATAAAAACAAATCAAACAGAAATGAAAAACTCAATTCACGAGCTGAAAAACGAGGTAACAAGCTTAGCTAGCAGAACAACCCAGATTGAAGATAGGATTAGTGAAATAGAAGACAAACAACTTGAGGCACAACAGAGAGAAGAAGAAAGAGACTCAAAAATAATAAAAAACGAGAAAGCCCTACAGGAATTATCTGACTCCATCAGAAAGAATAACATAAGAATAATAGGTATATCAGAGGGAGAAGAGAAAGAAAATGGAATGGAGAATATACTCAAACAAATAATAGACGAGAACTTCCCAAGCCTGTGGAAAGAACTAAAGCCTCAAATTCAAGAAGCAAACAGAACACCGAGTTTTCTTAACCCCAACAAACCCACTCCAAGGCACATCATAATAAAGATGACACAAACCAATGACAAAGAAAAAATTCTCAAGGCAGCCAGGGAAAAGAAGAGTACAACATATAAAGGAAGGCCTATTAGATTATCATCAGATTTCTCAGCAGAAACTCTACAAGCTAGAAGAGAGTGGACCCCAATATTTAGAGCCCTGAAAGAGAGGAACTTTCAGCCAAGAATACTATACCCATCAAAGCTATCCTTCAAGTATGAAGGAGATATAAAAACATTCACAAATACAGAAAAGATGAGAGAATTTATCACGAGAAAGCCCCCACTCCAGGAAATACTAAAGGGGGTTTTCCAACCAGATTCAAAGAACAAAAGAAAACAACACCACAAGTAACAGCTCCACCAAGAACACAATAAAACCAAACTTAAACTGTGACAACAAAGGAAAAAAAAGGGGGGAGAGAATGGAGATTAACAGTAGCAAAGGACGATGAAGTGCAGAAATACTTATAAGATAGGGTACTACAATGAATATGGTAGGTACCCTTTTCATTACTTAATGGTAACCACCCTAGAAAAAACCACCACAAAAACACATGACTTAAAAAAGGTAGCAACAGAGGAAAGAAGTATGGAACACAAACAAACAGAAACAAATGATAGAAAAACAAAAGAGAAGAATCAAACTAGATACAAAACTAACAGAAAGCAATTTATAAAATGGCAGTAGGGAACCCACAAGTGTCAATAATTACACTAAATGTAAATGGATTAAACTTACCAATAAAAAGACACAGAGTAGCAGAATGGATTAAAAAAGAAAATCCAACTATATGCTGCCTACAAGAAACACATCTAAGCAACAAGGATAAATACAAATTCAAAGTGAAAGGCTGGAAAACAATACTCCAAGCAAACAACACCCAAAAAAAAGCAGGTGTAGCAATACTCATATCTGATAATGCTGACTACAAGACAGAAAAAGTACTCAAAGACAAAAATGGTCACTTCATAATGATTAAGGGGACACTGAATCAAGAAGACATAACAATCCTTAATATATATGCACCAAACCAAGGAGCACCAAAATATATAAGACAGCTACTTATTGACCTTAAAACAAAAACTAACAAAAATACAATCATACTTGGAGACCTCAATACTCCGCTGACGGCTCTAGATCGGTCATCCAAACAGAGAATCAATAAAGATATAGTGGCCTTGAACGAAATACTAGAACACCTGGATATGATAGACATCTACAGGACACTTCATCCCAAAGCGACAGAGTATACATTTTTCTCTAGTGTACATGGAACATTCTCAAGAATTGACCATATGTTGGGCCACAAAGACAATATCAGCAAATTTAGAAAAATTGAAATTGTACCAAGCATATTTTCTGATCATAAAGCCTTGAAACTAGAATTCAACTGTAAAAAAGAGGGGGAAAAACCCACAAAAATGTGGAAACTAAACAACATACTTCTAAAAAATGAATGGGTCAAAGAAGAAATAAGCGCAGAGATCAAAAGATACATACAGACAAATGAAAATGAAAATACGACATATCAGAATCTCTGGGATGCAGCAAAAGCAGTAATAAGAGGAAAGTTCATATCACTTCAGGCCTATATGAACAAACAAGAGAGAGCCGAAATAAACCACTTAACTTCACACCTTAAGGAACTAGAAAAAGAAGAACAAAGACAACCCAAAACCAGCCGAAGAAAGGAGATAATAAAAATCAGAGCAGAAATAAATGAAATAGAGAACAGAAAAACTATAGAAAAAATCAATAAAACAAGGAGCTGGTTCTTTGAAAAGATCAACAAAATTGACAAACCCTTAGCAAGACTCACCAAAGAAAAAAGGCACAGGACTCAAATAAATAAAATCCAAAATGAAAGAGGAGAGATCACCACAGACATCACAGATATACAAAGAATTATTGTAGAATACTATGAAAAATTATATGCCACCAAATACAACAATCTAGAAGAAATGGATAAATTCCTAGAACAATACAACCTTCTTAGACTGAGTCATGAAGAAGCAGAAAGCCTAAACAGACCAATCAGCAGGGAGGAAATAGAAAAAACTATTAAAAACCTCCCCAAAAATAAAAGTCCAGGCCCAGACGGTTATACTAGTGAATTCTATCAAACATTCAAAGAAGACTTGGTTCCTATTCTACTCAAAGTCTTCCAAAAAATTGAAGAAGAAGCAATACTTCCAAACACATTTTATGAGGCCAACATAACCCTCATACCAAAACCTGACAAGGATGGCACAAAGAAAGAAAACTACAGACCAATATCTCTAATGAATACAGATGCTAAAATTCTAAACAAAATACTGGCAAACCGAATACAACAACATATTAAAAAAATAATACATCATGATCAAGTGGGATTCATCCCAGAATCTCAAGGATGGTTCAACATACGCAAAACGGTTAACGTAATACACCATATCAACAAAACAAAGAACAAAAACCACATGATCTTATCAATAGATGCAGAAAAGGCTTTTGATAAAATACAACACAATTTTATGTTTAAGACTCTCAACAAAATGGGTATAGAAGGAAAATATCTCAACATGATAAAGGCCATATATGATAAACCATCAGCCAACATCATTTTAAACGGCAAAAAACTGAGGACTTTCTACCTTAAATCAGGAACAAGACAGGGTTGTCCACTCTCTCCACTCTTATTTAACGTGGTGCTAGAAGTTCTGGCAAGAGCAATCAGACAAGACAAAGAAATAAAAGGCATCCATATTGGAAAAGAAGAAGTAAAGGTATCACTTTTTGCTGATGATATGATCCTATACATCGAAAACCCGAAGGACTCCACAAAAAGATTATTAGAAACAATAAACCAATACAGTAAGGTCGCAGGATACAATATTAACATACAGAAGTCCATAGCCTTTCTCTATGCCAACAGTGAAATATTAGAAAACGAACTCAAAAAAATAATCCCCTTCACGATTGCAACAAAAAAAATAAAATACCTAGGAATAAACATAACAAAAAATGTAAAGGACCTATATAATGAAAATTACAAAGCATTGTTAAGGGAAATCGAAAAAGATACAATGAGATGGAAAAATATTCCTTGTTCTTGGATAGGAAGAATAAATATAATCAAAATGGCCATATTACCCAAAGCAATATACAAATTTAATGCAATTCCCATCAAAATCCCTAGGAGATTTTTTAAAGAAATGGAACAAAAAATCATCAGATTTATATGGAACTATAAAAAACCCCGAATAGCCAAAACAATCCTAAGGAAAAAGAATGAAGCTGGGGGCATTACAATACCTGACTTTAAACTATATTATAGGGCCACAATAATCAAAACTGCATGGTATTGGCAGAAAAATAGACACTCAGACCAATGGAACAGAATAGAAAGCCCAGAAATAAAACCACATATATATGGTCAAATAATCTTTGATAAAGGGGCCAACAACACACAATGGAGAAAAGAAAGCCTCTTCAACAAATGGTGTTGGGAAAACTGGAAAGCCACATGCAAAAGAATGAAACTCGACTACAGCCTGTCCCCGTGTACTAAAATTAATTCAAAATGGATCAAAGACCTAAATATAAGACCTGAAACAATAAAGTACATAGAAGAAGACATAGGTACTAAACTCATGGACCTGGGTTTTAAAGAACATTTTATGAACTTGACTCCAATGGCAAGAGAAGTGAAGGCAAAGATAAATGAATGGGACTACATCAGAATAAAAAGTTTTTGCTCAGCAAGAGAAACTGATATCAAAATAAACAGACAGCCAACTAAATGGGAAATGATATTTTCAAACAACAGCTCAGATAAGGGCCTAATTTCCAAAATTTACAAAGAACTCATAAAACTCAACAACAAACAAACAAACAATCCAATAAAAAAATGGGAAGAAGACATGAATAGACACTTCTCCCAGGAAGAGATACAAATGGCCAACAGATATATGAAAAAATGCTCAGCTTCATTAGTTATTAGGGAAATGCAAATCAAAACTACAATGAGATACCACCTCACCCCTGTTAGATTAGCTATGATCAACAAGACGGGTAATAGCAAATGTTGGAGAGGCTGTGGAGAAAAAGGAACTCTCATTCACTGTTGGTGGGACTGTAAAGTAGTACAACCATTATGGAGGAAAGTATGGTGGTTCCTCAAAAAACTGCAAATAGAACTACCTTATGACCCAGCAATCCCTCTACTGGGTATATACCCCAAAACCTCAGAAACATTGATACGTGAAGACACATGTAGCCCCATGTTCATTGCAGCACTGTTCACAGTGGCCAAGACATGGAAACAACCAAAAAGCCCTTCAATAGAAGACTGGATAAAGAAGATGTGGCACATATACACTATGGAATACTACTCAGCCATAAGAAACGATGACATCAGATCATTTACAGCAAAATGGTGGGATCTTGATAACATTATAAGGAGTGAAATAAGTAAATCAGAAAAAAACAAGAACTACATGATTCCATACATTGGTGGAACATAAAAATGAGACTAAGAGACATGGACAAGAGTGTGGTGGTTACCAGGGGTGGGGGGAGGGGGGACAGGGGGAGGGTTGGGGGGGGGGGGGAGGGGCACAGAGAACTAGATGGAGGGTGGCGAAGGACAATCTGACTTTGGGCGAGGGGTATGCAACATAGTTTAATGACAAGATAACCTGGACATGTTTTCTTTGAATATATGTACCCTGATTTATTAATGTCATCCCATTACCATTAATAAAAATTTATTTAAAAAAAAAAAAAAAAAAAAAAAACTCTGATAGATAATAGAGACTGACTGAATTACTGGATTAAAATATGACTTCAATGACAGTGTATATTTGGTTAGCTTGAGGAGCTCAAGTGGAATCTTGTGAATGAGAACAAAGTAATATATCTTTTCTGAATACATGAGTTTCAGTGGAGTTTAGTTTTGTGGTCTTGCTACAGGAATGTTGGCAATATTTTTCAGCATTTTTCCTACTTCTCCCTTATGGGCTTTGGGGAGAGTCAAGAGTCTCACAAAGTGTTTTGCTCTACTGGGCTCCAGAACCATCTACATATTTCCTCATATATAAGATGCTCCCATGTATAAGATGCACCTTAATTTTGGGGCCTGAATTTTGAAAAAAAATGTATTACATAAAGTTATTAAACTCAAGTTTTATTCATCATAAAATTCATACAATTCCTCATCACTGTGAAAACTCCTATCCATTAGCTTGTCATCATCTGTGTCTGATGACGAAACACTGTCTTCAACAATGAGCACCAAAACAAGCGCGAAAAAAGCAGGAAATGCAAGTAAAACATCTACAACCACTGTATAAGATGCACCCAGTTTTTAGACCTGAAAATTTTCGAAAAAAGGTGTGTCTTATACATGGAGAAATATGGTATTTGTTTCTATGCTCTCAGGTTTTGAAGTTTATGGCATTAAATTGTCTCCTTTTCATAGTTTGGCTGAGTTTGTTGAGTTTTTGGCAAGGTTTTACTTTTAAAAACTTGGTTCTTATCTTTACATATAGAAAAACAAAAATTTTGTGAGAGATTTTCAATCTCCCATTTTAATAGAGAAATTAAATATTAGCATTTGGTACTGAGAGAACTAATATTTAGCAAATACCTACTAACCTGTCCTGGGTACTTTATTTCATCCTTGTAATTACTCTATTTGGTCATCATTGTCATCTCCATTTAAAAATTAAAAAACTGATTCTGAGAAGTTTAAGTGATTCCCTAAAAAACAGAATTAGTTAAAATAACAAAATAATTAGAACAATTATATTATTTGTTTTCTAGGCCAAAGAAATTAGTTTATATTCTATCTCTAGAACATGTCCAACTTTTGTGTGACATTAGGTTTAAATATTTAATTACTACTATTTGTTTTCTATTTTCTTTTTTTTTTTATAATAATTTTATTTTTTTAATGGGGTGACATCAATAAATCAGGATACATATATTCAAAGATAACAAGTCCAGGTTATCTTGTCGTTCAATTATGTTGCATACCCACCACCCAAAGTCAGATTGTCCTCTGTCACCTTCTATCTTGTTTTCTTTGTGCCCCTCCCCACCCCCTTTCCCTCTCCCATTCCCCCCTCCCCCCCGTAACCACCACACTCTTATCAATGTCTCTTAGTTTCACTATTATGTCCCACCTACGTATGGAATAATACAGTTCCTGGTTTTTTCTGATTTACTTATTTCGCTTCGTATCATGTTATCAAGATCCCACCATTTTGCTGTAAATGTTCCGATGTCATCATTTCTTATGGCTGAGTAGTATTCCATAGTGTATATGTGCCACATCTTCTTTATCCAGTCATCTATTGATGGGCTTTTTGGTTGTTTCCATGTCCTGGCCACTGTGAACAATGCTGCAATAAACATGGGGCTGCATGTGTCTTTACGTATCAATGTTTCTGAGTTTTTGGGATATATACCCAGTAGAGGGATTGCTGGGTCATAAGGTAGTTCTATTTTCAGTTTTTTGAGGAACCACCATACTTTCTTCCATAATGGTTGTACTACTTTACATTCCCACCAACAGTGTATGAGGGTTCCTTTTTCTCCACAGCCTCTCCAACATTTGCTATTACCTGTCTTGCTAATAACAGCTAATCGAACAGGTGTGAGGTGGTTTGTTTTCTATTTTCCTCTTGTCTGTTTCATTTCTATTACTGAGGTTCTTACATCAGAATTATGTGACTTATACAAAAGTGCATTTAAACAACAAACAAGTGATTACAAACTGGAATTTAAGTTCATCATTATTGTTATTGATGGAATCATAATTGAAAGTATTGTAAGTCAGTAAGGTACTACTAAGAAAACAATTAAAAAAAAATTTTCAGTGCTGGCGAGTTGGCTTAGTGGTACAGCGTCAGCCCTGCGTGTGGAAGTCTTGGGTTCAATTCTGGCCATGGCACACAGGAGAAGCGCCCATCTGCTTCTCCACCCTTCCCCCTCTCCTTTCTTTCTCTCTCTCTCTCTCTCCCTCCTGCAGCCAAGGCTCCATTGGAGCATAGTTGGCCCAGACGCTGAGGATGGCTCCATGGCCTCCACCTCAGGTGCTAAAATGGCTTCAGTTGCATCGGAGCAAAGGGTCCAGATGGGCAGAGCATTGTCCCCTGGTGGGCATGCTGAGTGGATCCCGGCCAGGTGCATGCGGGAGTCTGTCTCTTTGCTTTCCTGCTTCTCACTTCAGAAAAAGTACAAAAAAATATATATACAAATAAATTAATCTTCATATTAATGTTATAAATATTTATACGTTGATAAATGTTTTAAAATAAAATATGTGGGTAAGATATGCGGTAGCATTTGGCTCTGGCTATGTCGAGGCATTGATTGTTTTTATAAATAATCTTTTTGCAAATCTACAGAATAAGGGTGAAAAGTGAGTTTGCAGGTGTCTGGGGCCTTAACCTTGCAGGTGGCTCTTTGTAGGAGTTGAAGGTGCTCATGTTCATGTTCATATTCCTGACACATAGGCCCAGACCTCAGGAAATAGCACACGGAATCAGGTGAGTTGATCGCATTCCATAGTCAGGGTTGTTTCTGTGGGTAGGGCTTCACAGCCGCTGTGAGATTCATAAGATGGGGAGGTTGGGTGACCGCCAGAGATGTTGATTTATCTCTCACTCTGTTTTTTTAACAGGACTGTATTTAACTAAACTTTTATGAATGAACTATTTCAATTTGCTGCATTTTTACCAGTAATGGCTAGTGTGGTGCTAAATTAAAATCATGGGCTTTATGTTCTTTTCTAACCCTTCTCACTTCAGAAAAACAATCAAACCCCTACCATCAACTAACTTTCTTGTCCTTCTATTTTAAGGTCTTCACTATATGTGGCCTTAGTTGAAACATTTTAGTCTGACAAATTCAAATGAGGTAGTAGTTATTTATATTGTTTTTCTTCTCTCTCTTAAGCCTCCTCTTTGTTCACCCTTTGTACCTCATTGGATCTTATGCTCTCTCCCCCCAATTAAAAAAGAGGGAAAGAGGAGAACAGAGGTGATGTCAGAGGGAAGTGGGGACGTACATTTAGAATGCAGAAACAGGACAAACCTGCTGATATTTCCCCAAGTCACAGCATATATTGTGTGTGGAGATCGCTTTTTAAAAGCAACGTCGTCAAACAAACAAGCTTTTTAGTATTAGCATTTACCTTCCTCTCTGCGTTCCCAAAACATTTTGTTCCTCCCACAAGAAGAAGGGAATATAGGACACAGGAAATGTAGCCAAAATTAAAAAAGTTGGAAGCCTAGTGTTTTTTAAGAAAACAGCTTTTGGTATATGTGGTTCTATATTTTAAATCCTGTATCCTTTATATTTTAAGAATGTATGGGGCAATGAGCAGAATGTTTTTTCACACTTTAGTAATAACCCCACTGAAATTTGATTCTTTGATTGTTTTTGAGACATCATAGATTGTTGTAAGGTGCCAAAAGCTACAGAATTAATATTAATATTTTAAGAAGTTTAAAGAACATTTTATTGGTTTAGGTTAGGCGTGCAGAAAGATTTTGTAAGTGTGATTTCTGTACTTGTGTGATTAGCATAAAACCAATATGGCCGATGGCACTGTGTTGTAAATGCAGAAGAGGAAGGAGACTTGGATTTTCTGATGTTCCACAATACCTATGGGAGGAGGGGTGAATAGCTAGCCAGGCACATGAAGAAAAAGATTAAATTAAAATCTTTTCTTATACTGATGAACCATTTACAGGTTTGTCCCTATGGAAACTACCCCTCCCCTCCTGAAAGCATATAGTTAATTTATGTATCTCTAAACAAAAGGTATAAACTTGTACTGTATGAATAGCTTTGTTAAAAATATATACATTTACTTAAGTTTTTTTTGTTTTTTTTTTTTAGCTAAAAATGAATGTAATGGATCTGTAACTAAAAACTGATGACATAGATCAAGAAAAATCTGGTCTTGCATGCTACATGAACTTAATAGATATTTGCTAATTGAATGAATGACTCAATGAATAGATGAATGATGAGGTTATGTCCTCAAAGATATGTTGAGAAAATTCAGTTTCTCTCATGCTACAATAAAATTTGGGAACCTGGCTACCTATCAAAAATACAGGTTTTCAGGCTCCTTTACTGGAGATTCTGACTTATGTGGTAAGTACAGAGCCGTGAGTATCTATTTTTCATAAGTGCCCCAGGTGAGTCTTAGAGATTTCAAAGAACTGCATTACGAGATTCACCCCAAGTCAGTCTTCTCATGTTGTAGTGGAGGAGAGCTAGCTTTAGAAATGGAAAAATTCTGCCAATCAGAAGAAACATATTTCTTTGCTTTAGCAGAGTTGCTGATTATTAACTGTAAGGTGGTCCAAATCACTCAAATAAAATGAACAGAAGTGGTCCCTAATTTAAAGGCACTTTGCTTATTCCTCTCTTAATACACTTACTGTAAAAGTTTCACACTATGCTCATTTATATTGTAGCCTATCTCCTTATGACAATATGGTAGGAAATAAACTTCTTAACCCATGTATTTTTTATATGTCTCAGTGACCTCTTAGGTACTTTCAATTTATTGTGAAAATGTGGCTCTTCCTGGCTCTCATGAAGTGTGTAAAGTATATGAAATACAAAAACATTATTTACACCAAGTATTAGTTATAATTTAGTTTTATGAAAAAAAGTGGGTTAGACTTTAGAATTTGAATTCTGGACAGTGCATCTCCCTCTCCTGTGTTCTCAGATTCGCCTCATGTTGTCATGGGAGGGGAGGCCAGTTCCAAGGGATGGAAATGGGAAAGTCCAAGTTTCCTGAATATACTGTTTTGTCGTGGTTCTATATTAGGCTTTTCTCAGATAGTTTCCCAGGATTCTCCTTGAGAAGAGAGTTCTGCAGTAAAATATGTTCAAAAAACACTGTATTTTATCCTGCCCACTTGGAATTAATAATACTTGCTAGTCGGATGATAGGAGAACTCAGGCAGTATAGAAATATCTCTAATTTTGTTTAATAAGGTGACCAATCGTCCTCCTTTAGGGAGGACAGTCCTTCTTCTGTAAGTTCCGTCCTCCCTTGAAAAGTTTCTCCTTTTTGATACTGGAAGACTAATCTGCAAATGTCTGTATTTGATCCATGCAGAGTCGATCCACTGCGTGTGATGTGAGATATTTGTATCTAAATGAGTACATTTTTCTTACAATTATTATTAAAAATTAATAGGTATGTAAGCATAATTACAATATAAAATATTAGAAATGTTTTTATTATGCATTTATCATATTATAGTGTATTATTTTATTTTTATTTTTTTTTACAGGGACAGAGAGAGAAAGTCAGAGAGAGGGATAGATAGGGACAGACAGACAGGAACGGAGAGAGATGAGAAGCATCAATCATTAGTTTTTTGTTGCGACACCTTAGTTGTTCATTGATTGCTTTCTCATATGTGCCTTGACTGTGGGCCTTCAGCAGACCAAGTAACTCCTTGCTTGAGCAGTAACGTTGGGTCCAAGCTGATGAGCTTTTTTTTTTGCTCAAACCAGATGAGCCCGCGCTCAAGCTGGCGACCTTGGGGTCTCGAACCTGGGTACTTGGCATCCCAGTCCGACGCTCTATCCACTGCGTCACAGCCTGGTCGGGCATATTATAGTGTATTATTGTTGCAGTGAATAAAATGTCTTTTATTTACGATATTGTTTTCTTCAATTTATTTTTGTCCTCCTTTTCATTGTAAAAAAGTTGGTCACCTTATTTTAATAGGACACCATGCAGGTTGAAAAGTGCTTGCTTTTTGCAAATTTCAATGCGTAATTTTCAATGCGTAGATTCTGGGCCAGCAGTATCAGCATTTCTTGCGAACTTCAAAGACAGACAAATTCTTGGACTCCCTTCTAGTAGCTCTGAATCAGAAACTGTGTAAATGGGGCTCAGCAGCCTGTATTTTACCAAGCCCTTCAGCTGACCTGATGCCTGCTAGTGTTTGAAAACCACTGCTGGACTAATGAATCAACTTTCTAGGTGTTCTGAATTAGGTGATAAAATTGTTTGCATTGCAAAGTGAATCACTTCCGAACTTTAACAGGTATGATATCCGTTTGGAGTGTCTATTAAAATGCAGGTTTCTGGGCTCTCATTTACCTACTAGATCAGCGTTTCCAAGGATGGGGCTCGTGAACCGGCACCTTCCACCAGCTCCCAGGGGACTCAGCTGCAGCTTATCCTCACAGTAAGTGTCCTAAATGCTCCATAGAGACTCAGAAGCCACTCCCAGTTTCCCTTGATGTTTAGATTTTGAATTAACAAAAGTGGAGCAACTTGTGCTTCTGTCAGATAGGAGGCCAGAACAAAGGAGGGTGAGATGATACTCTGTGCTAAATGGTCTTTTATTTAAATGAAGATATAAATGCTACCCTTACACTGTGTACATGCTTACTGATGGATGAATGAATGAAAAGGTGGTTAATCTACAAGTATGAGTTTATGAAAAGCAGAGCATTCCTGATTCTAAGATTTTACTCAATTCTCAGCATCCATTTTTGGGACACAGTGGAGCATCTTTCTCAGAAAGTAATAATCCCCAATGGCCTTGGGCCATTGGAATATACCTCTGGATGCAGCCTGACCAGGCAGAGCAATTCATCAAACTAGCGTGGAATGTCTTTGAATTGGAATGAAAACAGCAGTCTGCCAGACAGAATGCATTTGCCTCTTTTTGGACTCTTAATATCTTTGGCGATAACTCTTTGCAAAAATTAATGTTGTGACATTGTCCTGAGCCTATTTTAAAGAAAACTGAGGCCACTAAGAAACTATTTTGTGTCCTATCTAGTAAAAAGTACCTTGAGATGGAAAATCTTTGTGGAGTTAAACCAGACATCATTTAAGCTTTGTTAGATAAAAAATACTTGGCTTGTATTTATAGAAAAGTCAAGGGATCAGCTACTTAAATATTTCAATTGCTATTTTGAGAATAATAAGTAGAAAACCAATCATTTTTGAACATACTATTATTGTAAAGTACCCATATGTAAAGCCAGCAGTCAAGGCCAGGGCCACTATCACAGCAGCCTTCTGGCCTATGCAGGTTCGCATTGGATTCGGACAGTCGGTAAAGAAACAGTGGAGCCAAAAACTGATGGGCCATAGCCTTTAATCCTACCTTGCACCCGGCGGGCAAGTAAAAATACACACTGGGCTCCAAAACCCAGTCACACTCAGTGCTCACAAAGCCACTGACTTATCCGAGTTTCCTAGAATCAAAGGTTTCTAGCTCACCAGCCTTCTTCTCCTCAGTTCCCCATCTGCATCCTTATCCCAGATACAAACTCTACACAAACTGGCATCTCACTCAGCACTCCGCCATCTTGGCTGCTTCTCCTGGCCTCCTCCACGTGGCCTCCTTTAGCTGCTGGCTCTACTCTCTCCGCTCTCTCATGCTAACCTCAGGAGCCCAGAGCCCCAGCTCCCGTTCTACCCCTATTTTATAGTGTAGATTCAAAACCCTTAATCCAATATACAAAATAGGGAAGTCTCTAATACAAAGTCACTTTCTGAGGCATGATTGGATTGTACCACCCCACATCAAAAAGGGTAGGAAAGGCTTAATCCCAAAACCAAGCCCCAGGCTACAAGGATTCTACCTGCCTTTAGCCTGCCCCCAACACATTAATATCACCTGGGCAACGGCCTCCACGTGGGCAGCGGGCGCCATCTTTAACAAAGTGAGCATAATACATTTTATCCGCCCAACACCATACCTCAATTCTGCGGGTTTACGTAGAGACACCAAGTCCAGATGAATTTTAAGGAGTTTTATTAAAGGAGGAGATTTATTAAATATGCCGGTTACTAACATGGGGCATGTGTTGTAAGGCCCTCCTTGTCCGCAGATTCACTCCTCTGCTCTAGCAAGACAGAATGCTGATGGATAGAATCTGTTCAAGCCAGGATTTAGAAATATGTTGGCAATGAGATGAACAATGAGCAAAGGAAAAGTAGACAGAGACTCCTCTCAATGGTGTATTTGTGTGCTACGGTGATTTCTCATCTAAACACTGCATTTCTCTGTGCTTCTCACCCTCCTGTGGAGATGTAATCAGCCAGAAGGAAGAATGAGCTATTCTTTTTTTTTGACTATATGAATATCTGCACCCACTGCTTGATTTTTTTTTCTTCCATTCATATTACACTTACAGATTCTCTTTCTTAAAGCAGGGGCTGGGACTGAGACCTAGACTCAGGTGCAGGTAATTTATTTAGGAAGTGTAGTGTCTGGGCCCAGCCCTTGCGGCAGGTTATATACCTTTGTTCACACACACACAGGTTGGTGGGAAAAAGAGGAGGGGGACAGGACATAATTCATTAGCAAGCTTACAACATTTGTCTACAGGACTCATAAAAAACATTTCTACACATCAAAACCTACAAGGTAACACAATAACAAAAATGTTATTTCACATATTAAAAGATATTCCTAAATTTTCTAGTGTTCACTTGCCATTCATTTGTTTAGAGATATATATATACACATTAATTATATGCATTCAGGAGGGGAGGGGTAGTTTCCATGGCGCTAGGGGATAAATACCTGCAAATGGCTCATCAAACAAGAAAAGGTTTTTCCAATCTCTCCCTTCCTGCTCCTGGCTGCTATTTACCTGCTTCCTTACAGGCGTGTGGGGAAGGGAGGGAATCTAAATCTCCTTTCCCTCTTCATTTACAATACAATGCTATCGGCTATCCTGACTTGGTGCAAATTACACAAGCATAAAAACCATATCTACAAAATCTCTCTGCATGCCTAGCCCAAATTAATAAAATGTTCTTTAAGCTTCCTAGTAGAATGGAGCCTCCTACACAGTACGGTTCTGCAAGCCAGGAAACTTTCACATTTCTTTCCCTAAAATATTAATATTAGTTTTGTAGCTTTTTGGTACCTTACTACACTATGTGTGGTTGTTTATTACCACACATATTTATGACCCATGTCACTTTTCCTCCTGTGTTTTTAACCTTAAAAAAAAGACAAACCATCATCTTTAATGGAGTAGTCTAAAATGGGAACAGCTGGCTCTGGCTGGGACAAGAGATGTGGATCAGGGAGGGAAAGTGGAAGGGTTTTCTTTCCTTTTTTCTCCCTGGGCTGAATCTGGGGGAAACCAGAAACTCCTCCTAACCTCATTATACCTACAAGACCCATTTCCATAGAAGGTCATCTTCTGAGATTCTGGGTAGACGTTAACATTTAGTGGGTATTAACCAACTATACCACCGAAAATGTATGAAAAGAGGTTTCCAATTCCCCTAGGGATTACTGAAATACTAACACAGAAACAGAGTGACCAACATATTCAATCTTTTCCTGTAGACAAGGCTGCTAAAGTGCAGATCAGGTGAGGATGCTCAGAGTCTACAGATGGGAGGCATCAGAACTTAGGTCTTTATGGTGGAGTAAGGACTACAACCTGCCACCGGCAGAAATGAGGTTGGGTTGCTTGAACCGCAACAGGGAACACTCTTTTGTAAAGCCATCTGTTTATAATATAGAAGGAATGCTAGCATTTCACTCTGGAAATGCAGAGATCCTTTTAAAATAAAAATCAGGTACAGCGAATAGATTCCATAGCATCTGAAAATTTGATGCTATATTAAAATTTTATTTTTACTACTAAGTTGGCCCTGAGTTTAAAATGGACATAAATGATTCCTGAATGAGAGTCTTCACCTTTTGTAATCAGGTTCCTTTGGCATTTACCCAGATGTATTCTCTGAAGCAGCTGAGAATTTCAGCTGAAACTGTAAAAGGTCCCTCCTTTTTGATTTGTCACTGTTGCACCAACGACTGCTCTAATGACTCTTTAAGACTTTTTTGGCCTCTAATCTGCATCTGTGACAATTCTGAGTAGAGATGAAACATCAGTTAGTGATACATGACAGAAACATATGAATATTATATGAGAATTATATCAAATGGTATAACTTAGGGGAAAATTATACATTTCCATTTTGAAGTTTATCAGTAGAGATCAAAGTTATTATAAAAAGGGTACAATCAACTTTGACATATGTATGTCTCTATGTGTATATAAAATCTGTATTGCTCACATATTTTAGGAAGAAAGGAATTCCTGTGAATTCAACTGGAAACTTTAAATCTATTGCTTCTGCTTACATTGTGTCCTTGAAAAATGTTCAGTGACTTGATGTCTTATGCTTTTTGGAGTGAGATTTTTTTTTAAATATTCAGTAAAGTGTTTTGTTATAAAGAAATTATGAGTTTTCTAAGAAAGCTAGAAACTTAATACTATGAGTACTTGTTTAAGATGCCTGTGATAATATGAATTCTTTCTAAATATAATTACTTCATATTTAGCTCAATATATGGGGAGTCAATTTAATTTATCTAACTGTGTTTCACTTCTTTAATGCTTCCTTAAATTTTATTTCCATTATTTCCATTTGACTTATTTCTCCATTTTAATAATTATTATTGGTGTCAATGTTTAAATAGCTAAAGAGAAAAGGAGAAGTTTTTGAAGCTATGTTTTTGTTTGTTTGTTTGTTTTGTTTTGTTTTTGTATTTTTCTGAAGTGAGAAGCAGGGAGGCAGAGAGACAGACACCCACATGTGCCCGACCTGGATCCACCTGGCAAGCCCACTGGAGGACAATGCTCTGCCCATTTGGGGAGTTGCTCCACTGCAACTGGGGTCATTCTAGTGCCTGAGGCGGAGGCCATGGAGCCATCCTCAGTGCCCGGGGCCAACTTTGCTCCAATGGAGCCTTGGCTGTGGGAGGAGAAGAGAGAGAGAGAAAGGAAAGGGCAAAGGATGGAGAAGCAGATGGGCGCTTCTCCTGTGTGCCATGGCCAGAACACGCTGGGCTGATGCTCTACCACTGAGCCAACCAGCCATGGTTTGAAGCTATGTTTTAAGATATATTTTAAAACATTTATTTAAGGAAGAATCCTCCTATCCATTAGAAAAAGATTTTTTTTATTTCACAATATACTATTAAGTTATAAATGATCACTCTAAAGTGATTTTTAGCTGTGTTTTTAAAAAAATTATGTTAAGGTATTGCACTTTATGTGACTGTAAATATATTTAATGCTGCTTATTGAAAAAGCCTGAGAGACCCGTGGAGGCATAGTGGATAGAACGTTGACGTGGAACACTGAGGTCACTGGTTTAAAACCCTGGGCTTCCCTGGTCAACACACAAAAGATAAACAAAAAAGCCCGACTTATGTTAAAATCATAAAGCTCTCTTGAAATGCAACTAAATCAACTTTCTAAAAAGACAAACTTTCTGACAATTTAGTTAACATAAAGCAGAATTTAAATATAGATGTCTAAAAAATAAAAAGCTTGTGTAGCATAAGTTACTCAAATACTATAAAATGAAGGAAGAAAGCTCACAACTGAAGAAAATTAAAGCAACAAGAAGCAAGAAGAAATAACTACATCTCATCATTTTTAGTCCCTGCAACACTAAAGACAGTGGTGACACTCTTCCATTCTTCCTAGGATGCTCCAATCTAGCCATGCAAAGATAGTGGCAGCATGCTCGCTGACCATCTTCAAGGTTTTAAGCAGAGTTCAATTCTTTTTTATACTTTCTTTTATTTCTTTATTTTTAAAAATTATTATTAACTGAGAGGTGGGGAGGCAGATAAACTCCCGCATGTGCCTGGACTGGAATCTATCCAGCAAGCTCTCTACCAGACAATGCTCTGCCTGTCTGGGGCCACTGCTCCACTGCTTGGCAACCCAGCTATTTTAGCACCTGACTCAAGGCCAAGGAGCCATCCTCAGAGCCAATTTTGCTGGAACCATTCAAGCCATGGCTTTGAGAGGGGAAGAGAGAGAAAGAGAAGGAGAGAGATAAAAGGGGGAGGGGTGGAGAGGCAGATAGTTGCTTTTCCTCTGTGCCCTGACTGGGAATTGAACCTGGGACTTTCACACACTGGGCCAACACTCTACTGTTAAACCAGCTGCCAGGGCCTTTTTTTTTTTTTTGTATTTTCAAATGACTGTAACTAGTAGAGTTTCAGTTTTTCTTACAGAGACTAAAAATTTTCAGATAAATGGTAATAATAATTTAGTTTGTTAGCAAGTTCAAACACTTGCATACCAAATTGAAAACTTGATTCTAGTTTATTCCTGCTAGGATCATTTTGTATACATTCCTGATTTCTGCTCACTTGGTTCACTGTTCAGTGGTTCACTGAATCTACTGTGCTTCTAGATGACAGGAAGAGCTTATGGAAACATTGGCAAGTCCCCACAGAGTTTCTGATTCAGCAGGTCTAGGATAGGGCCCGAGAATCTTCATTTCTAACCAATTTGTGAATAATGCTGATGGGTTTTGTCCAGAACTACATTTGGAGATTCTTCGATTTAGTTGCATTTCAAGAGAGCTTTATGATTTTAACATAAGAAGACCAGGAACAGTTTAACATAGTATTTATTATATAGAAATGTCTTCAAAAGTGTGGTTAGCTTGCTTTAAGGTATAAAAGAATAGAGAAAAAGACAAGTATAAAATAGGGAAGTTGAGAGAGTAAAAAAAGGGGCGGAGAAATGAGGGACAGTTAGGCAGAATGGAAGTGGATAGACATGAAAACAGCGGGACAGAAAGAGAATGGCTCACAAACCTACAGAAAGTGGAAAAAGCTTAGTCAGTACTCACATGCTTGATCGGGGATTTTTGCCCACTAAGGGACTAGGGAAAGACCAGCGAGGAATTCTCACCCCCATAGAAATGGCACCCAATACCAGAAGGTGTGGATTAGGATATCAAAATTTAGCACAGGGGCCTTGGTAGCTCCTGCTACCCCAATAATGCATTGTGCAGACCCAATTACTTGGAAATTAGATAATCCTGTATGGGTAGATCAATGGCCCCTTTCTCAGGAGAAACTTAGGGCAGCTGCTCAATTGGTACAAGAGCAGCTACAGCTTGGGCACATTGAACCATCTAATAGCCCATGAAATACACTTCCATATTTTGATCTTGTTGCCTCCTTGATTATCAAGGGGCATAGGTGACCCTTACAGCTTATAGGTTTTGAGCCTCAAAATTATTGTTGTTCCTTTTTTCAAAGGATCAACAACAATGGCTCTGGGAAACTTCCACTAAATGGCAAATCGCTTTTGCAAATCAATGGACAACTTTATACTGAAATAGACAACTTAAAATCAGCTCAAAGATTAGAATTATATGCCATTATCATGGCTTTTCAGCATTTGTCATATTCCTCCTTTAATCTATATACAGACAGCAAATATTTACTTATGGTTTTTTCCACTATAAAGACTGCTGTTTTAGGGACAACTGCGGATGAACTATTTCAGCAGTTCCTCCTTCTTCAAAGACTTGTATGTCAACATAGAGCTCCATGTTTTATAGGACATACTCGAGCTCACTCCATGCTCCCTGGAGCTTTAGTACAGGGAATGCCCTTGTTGATCAAGCTACCCAAAAGAAAATTATTTGGAGCAACCATAACAGATCGAACAATTCAGTCTCATACTATTCATCACCAGAACGCTGCAGCCCTGTGTAAACAGCTTCAACTTTCTCGGGAAGCAGCATGGCAGATTGGTAAATCCTGTCCAAGGTGTCCTATACTACAGTCTGTCCCTTCATTTGGATTTAACCCTCAAGGACTCCTACCAGGACAACTTTGGCAAATAGAGGTTACTCACATACCTTCATTTGGCAAACAGCCCTATGTCCACGTTACAATGGATACTTATTCTGGATTTATATACAAAGTAACCTGTGCCAGAATAGGAGAGGCTGCTAAGCAGGTTATAGCTCATTGTCTGTATGCATTTTTCTATTATTGGATTTCCTAAACTGGTTAAAACTGACAATGCTCTTACATATGTAGCAAAAGCATTTACTGTATTTTGTCAAACCTTTCAAATTATGGATATTTCTTACAATCTTTAAAGTCAAGGCATTATTAAAGCATACCCAACAAATATTTTAAGGTCAATTTAAAAAAATTTAAAAGGGGGGAGTCATATCCTGGAACTCCTACGGGTATACCATATCATGCTTTTTACTTAAAAATTTTTAAATTTCTTTTGAATGCTGATGAACAGGAGACACCAAATCTTCAAAAGTTCTGCAAACTTCTACCTTCTTTTATTTGATCCAGCTAATAACACTGTTTTGTCTTTTTCCAAATAGCTCCAGATATACAGAAAAGGTTTATATAGGCAGATGGGGATCCTCAAACCCCTCAGTGAGATCTTCTGAGCATGGCTTTTAAGGTACCAAGAGGCAGATAAAGCCCAATAGAGATTAGGGGAACTACCAGCTTCTAGGATACACCCTTAAAGGCTCCAACGCCCCAAAGGGGTCTCATAGGATGCCATCTGGGTCCTGCTTCAATAGTGAAAAGGAAGGTCATTGAGCTAAAGCCTGCCAGGCTTACATGCCTCTGCTGTGAGGAAAAAGGGACACTGGAAGGTAGGCTTCCCCCTCGCTCCTCTAAGGGAGGGTTCAGTCTCTTCCAGCCCTGCTCCAGCCACCCATGACCTAACCCTGCCTAGAATGCTGGGGTTTGCCACTGAAGGCTGAAGGTGCCCAGGGCCGTCGGCCCCATCTACGACACTGTGGATGAGCCTAGGGTATTTATTCCAAGAAGCAGGTAAACTGATCTCATTTGCACAAGGGCCACTTAACTATGTCTTGCCTGAATAGTCAAGGTTTTTTATTCTTCCCTCAAAGATCTCTGTTGTGGGTGTTGACAGTCCTATTTTCTGCTGCTTTGTTTAATATATAGTGTTTCCTTTATTCCTCCTACCTCAATGCCCCACTCATATTTCAGGCTGGGACCTACTCCTAATTTCGAGCTCTTTCTCCCCCTTTTGCCAAGTTCTATTGTGAAGTTACCTTTGCCACCCAGCTTAGTGTATCCCAAGGTTCTCTTTACCAAGCCACAATTGCAGAGCTCCAGGGAAAAGCACCCTGGTCTCATCTCTCCAGGCAGAGGAGAACAGAGGTTCCATCTCCACACATGCTGCAGATGGCTTTTCCAGTCTACCTGAATCATTACCAGCTAGAAGCAGCTGTCATTGGGACTTGGATGTGAGCTGCAAAGTATAGAATTGTGACAATTCCAGTGCCATGAGGACTTTTCCTGGATGTGGACTTTTTCTGGGCTCCTGCTCCTTGTGATAGCTCCTAATGGACTGAACTGGGGTTGAGTTGCATTCGCAGGGATTTGGAATGGTGTTGGTGCCAACTGGGACTTGGTGAGCATGTTAAGGACACTACTCTTTTATGGATTCTTGCTGTATTGGCCAAGAGTTTGCTTAAAGGCTTTAATTGCTGTAAAAAAAAAAGTATATATATATATATAGAAGACTAGATAAAGAAGATGTGGCACATATACACTATGGTATACCATTTAGCCATAAGAAATGATGACATCGGATCATTTACAACAAAATGGTGGGATCTTGATAACATTATATGGAGTGAAATAAGTAAATCAGAAAAAACCAAGAAGTGCATGATTCCATACATTGGTGGGACATAAAAATGAGACTAAGAGACATGGACAAGAGTGTGGTGGCTATGGGGTGGGGGAGGGAAGGAGGGAGAGGGGAAGGGGAGGGGGAGGGACACAAAGAAACTAGATACAAGGTGACAGAGGACAATCTGACTTTGGGTGATAGGTATGCAACATAATTGAATGACAAGATAACCTGGACATGTTTTCTTTGAATATATGTACCCTGATTTATTGATGTCACCCCATTAAAATTAATAAAAATTTATGTATAAAAAAAAAGAAAGTGGAGAAAGCATTGGGAGAAAGAGAAAGTCAGGGAGATGGGGGGAGGAGCCATTATGGATAGATACAATTCTAATCTGATTTTTGTTCTGATTAAGTATTGTTTTAAGAAAAGTTAAGCCCATGCTTGTCATCAGAATTTAATTCTAAGTACCTGTATAAAGAAATAGGCCTTAATGCTGTTTTCTAGTGTTATAGTCCATTAAAATTCACCAGGATTCAGAATAAATGAATATAATTAAGGGCCAAGTATACAAGTCTACATAATTTATCTTGCCTCAAAATCAACTATAATTCAGATGTGGAAAAGCTTACTCACCTAAGTATCCCAGATCAGTAGAAAATACACACACACACACACACACACACACACACACACACCTACATTTACATTCAACTACAAAATCAAGAATGTAGAAAAGTACTATTCCTTCAGATAGCAGCTACTATTTCAATGAGACATTAAATACACAAACTATGGTTATTCCCAAAAGTACTTAAATTGTTTAACAGACAGGAAAAAAGTCACGCAGGTGGAGAATGATTGCTGAGAATTAACATTACTGTTTGTAGGAAAAGCAATTATAATAGCAACTGTGGTAAAATCTACAAAAGTGGCTGCAATTGCTGCCCTCCCCCAATGCGAACCCCTTACAGTGTGACTGCAGCTTCTCTCAGTGGGAGGAGGGGTCAATCTCATTTCTGGAAACATGTCTGGCCTTCTGACTTGGTTTAGTAAGGACTGTGGTGGAAGTACCACATGCCATCCGTGAGCTGAGGCTTTACAAGGCCTTTCAGACTTCTACTTCACTGCTGGGTGCCATAAGTCTACCATGAGAACAAGCCCAGCTTAGTGGGCTGCAGGATCAGAGCTGAGTCACCGGTTTGTCTCAGCCAAGTCCCAGGGATGAACACAGAATCGATGTGCAGAAAAGCACATGGCTGATCTGAGACAAACCCAGCCTGAGCTGCTGACCCACAGAATTGCTAGCTATATAAGTGGGTACTTCTTATTAAGTCACTAAGTTGGTAATATAGTTATAGCTGACATTTTTTGAGCACTAATTATATTTTGGATATTTTGCTAAGCATCTTAGATACATTACCTTTACTGAATCTTTTTAACAACCATGGACACAGGTACTCTTATTGTTCCCACTCTGCATGAAGAAAATAGCCATTTTTACCCCTCTTATAAACAGAATTTATGCCCAGCCTTCCAACCCTGATCACTACACTCCAATGCCATATTGCCTTCATCGGAATTTGCTGGTTGGTGAATCCTGAGAAATGTATATAACTTTAAGGATTATTAGTTTATAATTTGTTATTTTGGTCACTTAGTCTCCTTAAACTTAGCATAAAGGCAAGGGTTCCTAAACCTTTATCATGTAGAAACTACTTCTGGAGGTGAATTTGCTGCTCTTAGCAAGTGCTCTTCCCTGTTTCCTCCACCATGTCAATGCGTGGGAAGTGCTCAGGCCATCTCCCTATCTGAACTGCTCCCCTCCTGAGGAGGACATGGTAGGCAGTGAGCAGAACAAATAAGTTAGTTCAAAACAAAACAAAACAAAACAAACCCTGGCCAGTTGGCTCAGTGGTAGAGCATCGGCCTGGTGTGTGGATGTCCCAGGTTCAATTCTCTGTCAGGGCACACAGGAAAAGCACCCATCTGCTTCTCCACCCTTCCCCTTCTCCTTTCTCTCTGTCTCTCTCTTCTCTTCTGCAGCTATAGCTCGATTAGAGCAAGTTGGCCCAGATGCTGAGGATGGCACCATGGCCTCCGCCTCAGGCGCTGGAATGGCTCCGGTTGCAACAGAGCAACACCCCAGATGGGCAGAGCATCACCCCCTAGTGGGCTTGCTGAGTGGATCCTTGTTGGGCACATGTGGGAGTCTGTCTCTCTGCCTCGCTGCTTTTCACTCCAGAAAAATACAAAAAAAAAAAACACCCCCAAAAACCCCCCCTTTTGTGTAGCATTCAGTTATTTTAACAAGATGATGTGTCTATGTATATTTAACGAAGAAAACACATGTATAGCCATTTAAATCAAAGGTAATTGTAGCTGAAACTGAGCAGTGCAGTGTGCTTGCTTACTCATGTTACTGCCTCTTACCCGCAGAGACAGTGTTCTGAGACGTTTCGTTCCTTCACGATGTGGTGCACTAAAACGTCTGTAATCCTTGCGGGAGTGATAACAGCCAGGCCTGTTCAGTGTAAGTTATTTATGCAGCTCTTAGAACTGTCGTGTATGTCTTTGACTCCCCAAATAGTACCTCATTTTCTCATGAGTGAGAAATCTCATTATTTTACGTGATTAACCAAAAGCTCATTTTGCCACTGAGTCACATCTAGCCAAACAAGTTCCTTTATAAATTTCTATTTCTGAGGCTTCACACATTTGAAAAAATCCTAACTTCCTAGTTTTCCCAGATATACACAGGCCAGGAGCTTTTAAGGGTCATAAATATGGTTGCTAGCTAAGTAGTAGGGAAGCTGGACTTAGCGTTTCCTTCTTTTTTTAGGTCTCATCTTTCCTCCCCAACAGCAGTAAGCAAATGATAAGAAAGCAATCACAGAGACTTCAACAGTGCCTGCTGCACAACTGTGCCCTTCCAATCCTTTACAGCTGTCCTCCCAAAGTCTTTCTGTGTGGGCACAATTCTCATACCCTTTTATGACATGAGGAAACTGAGGCAAAGAGAGGGTAAAAAACATTCTCAAGTATACGTAACTGGTCAATGTATAACTGGGTGATGAACTGTCAAACCAGGCAGTCTGGCTCCAGAGCCTGTGTCCTTAATGTTATAGCATTCTGCCTCTGAGGCATTAACTGTGCAGGCTGGTGCATTAAAATATTTACTACGTGCACAATCACTACTTTCCTGAAAGATTGCCTGTGATACTAATACATAGAAAAGAACGGCTATTTCAAGCTAATGAAATAAATGTAAGATTTCCTTAAGTCCATGGTCCCAACCTTTTTTGGGCCATGGACTGGTTTAATGTCAGAAAATATTTTCACGGACCGCCCTTTAGGGTGGGACAGATAAACGTATCACGTGACCGAGACAAGCGTCAAGAGTGAGTCTTAGACGGATGTAACAGAGGGAATCTGGTCATTGTCAAAAAATAAAACATCATTCAGACTTAAATATAAATAAAATGAAAATAATGTAAGTTATTTATTCTTTCTCTGTGGACCAGTACCAAATGGCCCACGGAGCAGTACCGGTCCACAGCCCGGGGGTTGGGGACCACTGCCTTAAGTGATATGTATATTGTATTCTAACATAGTTTTCTCTTTTCCCAGTTCTGTTTTTGCTACGAGAGGTCTCAGGGACTTCACTGTCAATCCTCTCGCCCTGGTTCTTGTGGTGACTACGGCGCATCACTTACTACAGTGGTCCTCGTCAGCCTGGTTCCCACAGTCATCCACGCCGTTACAGTGAAGGTACTGTGGCAAGCACTTGGTGATATTCCCGCAGGGGAAATAGCCGAGGGAGCACTTGACTTCCTGTCCACTCCCATGAGCAACTGTGAGGAAGAGAGGGAACAAAAGGTTAATAGAAAGGCATTACCAAAAGTGGTCCACCGAAATATTTTATAACCATTTGGTCTTCCCATGCTGGCATGGACCCTCCATTGCCTACTAGCCTGACAGCAACTATTTTCCAAGAACCTTCACTTCAGTAGAACATTCTTTTCCAGGCCCCCAGAAGATGCCAGAATTCGCTTCTCACCTTTTTGCTGTTTTCCACCTGGAATGCCCTTCCCAACTCTTTTTCTATGAAATGCCTGCCAGTATTTTACAGTTTAGCTCAAGTCCTCTTTCTCTTTCAAAATTGTTTTAGTGAATCAGGAATTTACTGTATTCTATTATGAGCTCAGAATCAAGCTGATCTGGTAGCGGAGGAGGAAGACGTGGGGGATGTCAGGCGTGCACATGCCATGTGCTCACTCGTACGAATAGTTTCCGTGTGTGAGGCCCCATGCAGACGGCACTGAATAAAACAGAGAGAGCTCCTGCTCTTTTCCAGTAGGCTTCTTTCACTTAGCAACCTGTATTTAAGGTTCCTCCATTTCCTTCATGGCTTACTACCTAATTTGTTTTTAATGCTGAATGTTTTGTTTTTGTCTGAATGTGCCATAGTGTATTTATCCATTTTCCTACTGAAGGACATCATGGTTGTGTTCAAGTTTTGGCCATTATGAATGAAGTCATTGTAAACACTTCTGTGCAGGTTTTCATGTGGACGTAAATTAACCAGGTCATTTTAAAAGGCTTATATAATTTCAAAAGTTATTGTAGACTCCAGTGTAATTCTGTTGCTTATTACCCTCACGAAGTTTGTGAATCTTTGACATTTCTTAGAATAATTTTCAATTATAAAGAGATAAAAGCAGAATAGTTTGAACAGTCAATAGAGCTTATTATGTAACAATGTATTTGTGGTTTATCATTAACACATGAAAAGAATTAAAGTGTCTACTTCCTTTGTACAGTGGGACATTTTAAATAATGAGGCAAATAGCATTCTTAAAGAGAAGCAATTTCTTTCAGGGTTTGACAGTACTTACCTGTTTTAGAAAACATAATTTGATGAAGGAAACAGTGAAATCTATATAATAATGGGCTGTGTTATAAATAGTCTTTTCATATGAGAAGTTATTTGGAAATTGTTAATCAATATTTTATCAACAAATTGACCAAAACAAAGAAGTTTTATATCACAGAACATCACTAGTAGAACACACATTTCAGAGACCCCGAGTGTACATACATATAGATAAATTGATCTGTGTCAACAGTGACTTTTTATTTTTTTTTTTATTTTTTTATTTTTTTATAGATTTTATTCATTTATTTTAGAGAGGGGGAAAGACAGAGAGAGAGAGAGAGAGAGAGTGTGTGAGAGAGAGAGAGAGAAGGGGGAGGAGCAGGAAGCATCAACTCCCACATGTGCTTTGACCAGGGAAGCCCAGGGTTTCAAACCGGTGACCTCAGTGTTCCAGGTCGACGCTTTATCCACTGCACCACCACAGGTCAGGCAACAGTGACTTTTTATATATTTATTAATATATGAAGATATAAATTATCAGGAAAATTCTTTGATGAATTGTCAAACTTCAGCCACATTTGCTGTTTGAAGATGTGTTAACTAGACACAACTGCCTGTGTTTTTATGCTGCTGTTTTGAAAATTCTTCTGAGTAACTTACTTTCATGAATATTATGCTTTTATGTCCTGTCTTTTAAATTTATATTTAGAAGCAGATCTAGCTCTTCAATGACTATGCTACAGAATTAGTCCTATTTTTATAACACTATGATTCAAAAGATATATTGGAAATCTTTAGGAGATTGTTAAAAAATAACTTTTTAATTTTCTGATGATCTCAAACAGACAAGTTACAAATACAGTATAAAAATGTTTTCCCCTCTGAACAATTTGAGAGTAAGTTCCAGATGCTCCATCACCCCTAAAAAGTGTGGTGTGTATTTCCTGTGAACAAGAACAGTTTCCTACATAACCATCAATATCAGGAAATTAACATTGATAATTTACTATCATTTAAACCTTAGAATCTATTCAAGTTTCACATATTGCCCCCTAAATATCCTTCCTGGTAAAAAGATCTAGTTCATAATCACTCCTTACATTTATTGTCATGTTTCTTCGGAATAGTTTCTCAGTCTATCCTTAACTTTCATGACATTGACACTTTTGAAAATTGCAGGTTAATTACTCTGTAGAATGTTCCTGAATTTTGGTTGCCTGATGTTGCGTCATAGTTAGATTGAGGTTATGCACTTCTGGCAGGAAATTCACAGTGATGTTCATTTTAACCTCTCAGGTAGTGCAATTTTTGTCCCATTACTGAGGGTGATCACTTTGGCCACGTGATTAAGGTGATGTGCCCCAAACCCCTCCACTGTAAAGCTAGCCTTTGTAATTAACACATTTTTAGTTAGCATTTCATAGAGGGTTAATTTAAAACTATATAAAAATCCATTCATCAAAATCTCAATTTATTCATTTATTTATTTCTATCAGATGGATTAATAGTTTTCTACTTTATTCAATGGGTTATAATTCACTAACTATCATAATTAATTGTGATGTCCAAATTGTCCAAGATTTGGCCAATGGAAACTCGTTCAACCTAGCTTTGGTGTCCTTTTGCTATTTATTGTTGCTTGAGTACTTCCTTGATTTGTGACACAATAAGATGTTTCAGGATCATCTTGACTTTCCCTGCCATGGCCTTCACATCAGCCATTCCTCTGAGGAGCTCTGGTTCCTTTAATAGTAGAATGATATTTAGAAGCCAAGATGTAGACTCTAGGTATGTTCATGGATATTGAGGTATCTTTGCTACCAGGCCCTCACAGTGGACAGACTACAAAACACATGCATAATTGTTCATACATACACACATTTACATATCTATTTATCTCTAGATATAAACACTATAATTTCATCTCCAATTCCTAGACAACACTATAAGGTTCGGTCTAGTTTTCTTCCTTCACATAGCAATAACTCTCTTCTCTTACAACGAGAAACCAACTTTTATTTTTCTTGTGGTTATTACCTGGACATATCCTCTTCCTGCATGGATGTCCTCCTCGATCCCATTCAACTCTGATTATTTTGCTGGGCATCTTACCCACATGAGCACTCTCCTTGCTCTGTTTGGGATCCGAGACACAGTGCCAGGCTCTCTCCGTGGACACCCTTTCCTCCCCAGTAGGCCTGCCAAATTCCTCTCTGGTCTACCACAGCTCACTTATCATCCCAGCACAGATAAATACCTTTTTCAGATTTGACAAATGGCTTTAAGACTCAACTGTTCAGTAAGAGAAGTGCTAGAGTAAGGGGCCTATAAGTGATGTTTATAAACAGCTTTGGAGAAGTTGAAGGGGAGAAGGATATGCCACCCCAAAATATGCCACTTTGGCATAAAGATTATTTTGAACTGAAGGCAACTGAGAAAAAGCAAACATTGGAAGAGCCCTCTGTTTTCCCTTTATCTGTTATTTAAATTAAATTTTTGTGAAAAACCATAACAAAATTTTAACACATTTTGCATACACACCTTAGTAGTATTAAGTAAATTTACCTTGTGCAACCATCACTACTATCCATTTCCAGAACTTTTACATCATCTTAAAATGAAGACAAAAAACTAGATGCCACAAAAACTGTGGCAATGCCTTAACCATATATGTATTGTATAAGTTGAGGGCCTCTTCCATCCCATCCTTGCCAAATGGAATGCTAGCTTCTCCCCTTTTATACAACACTAGACAAACTTTTTCAGTGATGTAATCCCTTGGATCTAAAGCTGCCATGATTACTACTAGTTCACTTTAAAAGAAGTATTCATACATTAAACAAACAGGAGTATAACTGTTTGACTGCCTTACTAAGCAAATTATATTTTGATGAGTTGTTACAGTTCTTTCACTTTATAAAAAAATCATATTTTATGGTAGTAATAAATCATAACATGAAATCTAGCCTCTTGACAAATTCTGTAAGTGTACAATACAGTATTGTTATCTACAGGCACACTGTTTCAGAGTAGCTCTCTAGAACGTATTACTTTTGCAGAACTGAAATTGCGTATTTGTTGATTAGCAACTTCCCATTTCCCTCAGCTCCCAGCCCCTGGAAACCACCATTCTAGTTTCTGCTTTTATGAGTTTAGACTATTTTCAGTACTGCACATAAGTAGATTTATGACGTACTGTCCTCCTGTGATTAACTTATTTCAGTTAGCATAATGTCCTCAAGGCTCACCCATGTTCTCCCTATGGCAGAATTTCCTTCACAGAAGGGTCTTGGTATTTGAAGGTGAGGGATCACTGGTTGTATTAGATAGGATCTTTTAAGTGTGGTTGAAACGTCAACTTTTGAATAGTTTTGTATTTGAACTGACATACATATGGGCCTATAAAGGCTAAAAATTGGATACACTAAAAACAAAATTGATAAAAATAGACCTAGACTTAGAGCATTGAATCTTGATAATTTAGTAACTGTATTTGATAATTAAAGTTGGAGCAGTGTGCAGTGATGAGAATATGTGTCATTGTTTACTGATCAGCCAGTATGTAGTGCTTAACAACACTTCGGAGAACCCATGTTCTGGTGTAAAATACTACACACACACACACACACACACACACACACACATACACCACACACACACACACACACACACTGGGAGTTGATTATATTACCAAGAATCACAAGGTGAAATAGGAAGAAGTTAAGCCCCCGAAGTTTCTGTGTTGTTCTTTGCATGTTTCCATGTTGCCAGTGTTGTGAGTGCAAGCAGAGTCAGAAGAAAGTCAGGAGGTAACTCAAAATACATTACAATATTTATTAGGATTGTGGCCCTATCAGAGGGGAGGAATAAGAAAAGAATAAGAATTTAATGCACGGTGAAGATTTAGTGAAGGAACTTGGCTACCACTTTGTGTGGGCACAGAACTCTGCCTACTCAAATTAGGTCATAAAATTAAAAAGTTATAGATAAAAGAAAAATTGTGAAGGAATTTGAAATGGGCAAAAAAGATAAGGTTCATTGGGCCAGGTTATTTCCACCATACATTGTCTTTGAGCTATTTTACAACTCTAAGAGCTGAAGAAAATTCGTGGTGATGCAAATGATTTTTGATCATAGGTAGGTTGTGTTGGACAGAAACAGATTGTGAAATACAATGATTACTGGATCTTGGTCATTTTTGCATGTATTAAGCAAATTTATTTCAGCATTCCTACTGGCATACATACATGTGTATATGTGTGTGTTTTCAATTCTGCTTTGAATTGATTGTAACATCTTAGTGGGTTCCTCATTAGCAAATTAGTCAAATAAAGTCTTTGAGACATTTTAATTTTATATTTGTAGAAGAGTCATAATTTTATCAGTTCCTCCATCAATCTCCATCCTCCTCCTTTTTCTGCTTTTTAAAAACATGTTGCTTAACAGCTGTGAGAACCTGTTTTGAACCCCAGTGTTGGGATGAAGGTTATTTTAAGCTGAAGACATTTGAGAATCAATAGATACAGAAAGAAGCATTCTGAGATCTTTGCTTACCTGACGAAAAGCAAAAACTTCTGGGGAATGAGGCTGCCCAAAATTCTCTTCTTGGGAAGGAACTATTCTCAGGAAAAAGACCAACTGAATACCTACCCTGAGTTTCATGGCCAAGAATAAGAGAGAAAGACTACTTGCATCTGCATAAAGAAACATAATCACAAACTTTCTCAGCTCATGTTTGCTCTAAACCTACTTGACTTTCCAAAGAAATTTACTTGTTTTACTCTGGAAGCCTTTTCTGGAAACCTTTCATCTCTCTAATTCAGGTATGTAAATTTCTCAGTTTAACCACAGTAAGCTAGCTTCTTTTGTTTGCTTCTGTTGGGATGCATACAGATAAACTTTTTCTTTTATTAATCTACTTTTTGTCACTTTAATTCACAGTCCCCAGGTGATACACCTAAAAGGGCAAAGGAAAAGATTTTCCTCCTCTATACAGATCTAATCTGAACATAGGAAATGTGGACTTCCAGACCAACTGTCACTGAGGGTGTTCCCTATTGTTAGAGCTTCAGGTAGAATCATCCTGGACATAAAAACCTCCTGCTAAAAAATTGTTGGCCCACAGTAACCTCAGGTTGTTTGAGATAAAAATCCCAGTTCATCTGGCATGGTACAATTTTCCTCTCAATGTATATGTGTATTTCAACCATGATAAATTTTAGAATTAAATATAGAGATAACAAAGTGAATAAAATGTATAGTATTTTACTGTATTTTAATGTAGGAGTAATCTGTGCTTATTGGCAACTTAGTGTTTTTAAGTGTTTAAATGCATAAGTATCATAAATTAGATAAAGAATAACTTCAACTAATTTTAAATGTTTAAACTTCAACTAATTTATATTTTTAATTTTATGTTATCAGAAAATCTGATTAATTTAATAAGCAGCATTAAAATATTTGAGAAAATTTAACATTTACTATATTTAAAAATATATTTCTTTGGATTTTCTAGAGTTTTAAGTAAGCATTTAAATAGTTACAATAAAATCAACCATTACATTTAAAATGCTGTTTAAAAATATTTCAATATATTTAACTAACTTAGTCTTGACTGGGACTCTGTTAAAAGAAGTTCAGTTTATTCAACTTGAGTTAAATATTAATAAAATAACAAGTGAGGATGATTATTTTTATTTTATAAGATTTATAATTAGAATAATGTTTATAAATTGAAGTTCAAGGCTTACAAAAACAAAGTTTTTGAATTTGTTGCTATGATAAACTGGTATTAGTTTAAATCCCAAGTATGGTAGACATTATTGGTCTGCTGATTCAACAGTAATCCCCAGACCTTGCTCTCTTGTTACCTTTCCATTATAGAGGCTGACAAAGTAAAATACGTTCTTTCTTAGTGCCCTTGCTTCTGGGTGGCTAAGGCGCAGTTCTTGCTAAGACCCATGGGTTGCAGCCTGCTGAGGAAGTCCCGGATGTGTTAGCTTTCCTGAAACAAGAGAAGGATGGAACTGTGTGCTTAAATACTTGCCTGGATCCTGCGTACATAAATTCTGTTGAAGCTAATATCACTACAGCTGTAATATTACACTCATAACTACTAGTCTGAAATTTTTTGTGTTCATCAACTTGACCTCATTATTCTCATTGATTTCTATAATAAGTACAATTTATTAAGAAGTTTTAAAATCAATGATCACTTACTGTGCTTCTTCAATTTTACTCTTTTATAACTATGGTCTCTCTGCACTCCAAAATTCATTTTTCTATACATGTCACACAGCAGTCTGTGGTACATTCATATAAATTCAAGATTTCTCACACTTTAAAAATGTATGTCCAGTTTCAATGATCAATGTATTATTTTACACACCTTTTCTGAGATTTTGATATTTCTCAGGGGTGAACATATACCTTGCCTAAGATTATATATGTTTTGTGGTTCCCCATCAACCAAGAAAATTTGGTCCAGCTCTATTTTTTTATAGTTATTAGTAAAGTAATAACATTTTTCTTACATTAAAATATTGCCTATGCTACGTTAAGCCAACATGCCTTACTCCATCCATTTTTCAATTCTGATAGGTGACCCTTCACTGAGAATCTCTGTTTAGATGTTTCTATGTAGTTTAGCTATAAATAATGAAGGTTTACCTGACCTGTGGTGGCACAGTGGATAAAGCGACCATCTGGAACAGTGTGGTCACCAGTTCAGAACCCTGGGCTTGACCAGTCAAGGCACATATGAGAGTTGATGCTTCTTGCTCCTCCCCCCTTCTCTTTCTTTCTCTCTTTTTTTCTCTCTCCCCTCTCTAAAATGGATAAAAATAAAATCTTTAAATAATTAAAGTTCAGTGATTTCTGGATGTGAAGCCTAATAGAGGAAACAATGCTATTTAATCTCTATGTATGTTCCTCTTGGGTGTGGGCGTGTGTATTTCGTTTGCAAACATGAACAACAAGCATTAAAGAAAAGGATGAGGATAGCAATGGGAAGAAAAGGGCTTCATTTGAATTCTCTTTTTGTTTACTTTCAAGTTAAATTTATTTAGTTCTAAAGGTGGCAGCAAGTTCTTTTTGAATAAAGAGTGAATAGATGAGAAAGAAAAGTTTAAGAAAATGAGAGGTAGTGCAAATGTTGCTAGGCTTATTTAACAGGGAAAATACGCAGCTTAGAAGTGGGTGTATTTCTAAATACAAGTTTGAAGACTTCCTGACCACAATGAATGAAATATTAAATATATGATTATATTTATGTACTGAGAATTAAAGAATGTACAAGAATCAGGAAATTAATAATTTCAACAAACAATCCAATTAAGTAAGCAGAGGACCTGAATAGACACTTCTCTAAAAAGGACATACAGATGGCCAACAGACATATGAAAAAGTGCTCAAAGTCACTAATCATCACTGAAATACAAATTAAAACCACAATGAGTTTCACCTCACACCTGTCAGAATGGCTATCATTAATAAATCAAAAAATAACAATCACTGGTGAAGATGTGGAGAAAAGGGAACCCTTGTGCACTGCTGGTGGGAATGCACATTGGTGCAGCCACTGGAAAACCATAAGGAGGTTCCTCAAAAACTTAAAAATGGAACTTCTTTATAACCCAACAATTATAATTCTGGACAGTTATTCAAAGAAACCCAAAACACTAATTTTAAAGAATATATGCACTCCTATGTTCACTGCAGTGTTATTTACAATAGCTGAGATATGTTAGCAATCCAAGTGCCCCACAGTAGGTGAGTGGATAAAAAAGCCATGGTACATATACACAATATAATATTACCTGCCTATGAAAAAGAATGAAATCTTGCCATTTGCAATAGCATGGATGGACCTAGAAGGGATTATGCTAAATTAATCAGAGGAAGACAAATACCATATGATTTCACTTACATGCAGAATATAAAGAACAGAATAAATGGACAAACAAAATTGAAACAGACTCCTAGATATAGAGGACAGATGGTGCCGGAGGGGAGAGAGTTGGGACAGGGGCTAGGTAAGAAAGGTGAAGGGATTAAGAAGTACGAATTGGCCTGACCTGCGGTGGCGCAGTGGGTAAAAGCATCGACCTGGAAAACTGAGATCGCTGGTTCGAAACCCAGGGCTTCCCTGGTCAAGGCACATATGGGAGTTGATACTTTCTGCTCCTCCTTTCTCTCTCTCTCTCTCTCTCTGCCTCCTCTCTCTAAAATGAATAAATAAAAGATCTAAAAAAATAAATAATAAAAAAAAGAAGTACGAATTGGCAGTTACAAACTAGGTACAGAGATATAAAGTACAGAAAATACAGTCAATAATATTGTAATAACTGTGCATGGTGGCAGATGGGTACTAGAAACATCAGGGCGAACATTTTGTAAAGTGTATGATTATTTAACCACGATTCTGTACATGAAACTAATACATATGAAACTAATACACATAAAACTAATATAAAATTATACTGAATGTAAACGGTAATTGAAAAAAAAAGTAAAAAAAATTTCAACTGACACTTGGTAGCAAAGTAGACTCAGCTGGACTAAAACTGCAGCGCTCTAGTGATATAGCAAACACTGATGACCAATTTGGCTCTGTTAGCATGGTATAAGTTAATACCTAATGTTGATATAAAAAATGCATCTTGCTTTTAGTGGTACTTGAAACTAAATTTTTGTGATTCCAGTTTATCAATTAATTTTTTAAAAAGAGCCCTAACTGAAAAATTAGTCCAATGCATAAGAACTCAAATAACTATTGCAGTCATAGTTGAAGCAAGTTGGGAAAAACGCTAAAAAATTTTAATAGCAACAGCAGAATCATTTTGATGAAGCACTTAAATGTCTTCCTACTCCTGAAAATCCTTTGAGATTAAGTGGATGGAAAAACAGAGGAACAGTCACATATGCTGATTGCCAAGTGAGACATAAGTTTTCAGTGAATATCAGTGACTTTCTTTTTTTTTTTCTGCCGGAGAATGAATTATTGGCATAACCCTACGACTAAAAAAATATGTACACACTTTGTATGTGTTTCAGGGGTCTATGTGAACTGTAGTATAGAGAGAAGAGAAAAATGGTCTAGACTTTAGGAAGATATTGTAGCTTTCTCTTTGACTTTATGGGGTACCAATGTAATTCAAGAGCCAAAGTCGGAGAACCAGTACACTGAAATGTTTTTATAATGTGGTTTAGAGGAAATTGCACCAGTTTCCAATATAGTAAGGTGATATTGCTGTGGCTGGCTATCATTTCTGGGGAACACATGATTTGACCTGGGTTATATCCAAATCTTGTGTCCTTCTCTGAAAAATAAAATCTAATAAACATTTCTTAGAAGCTGAGTTCCTAGTGACTTATCATTAATAAAATAAAACTTAGCTTTTATTGTTGACAGATCTTGACAGAAATGCAAAAGCACTTACAATTGTGTCTAGGGAACTCATAAAAACACCCACTTTGCAAAATGATAAACCTTATTCTGTAACAACATTAAATGTTAAAATGGAAAATTTTAACATGATTTCTCTGAAATCATAGCAGTCACTGCATTACAGGCAGCTCTGCTCACTTAAATTTAAAATAAAGTAGGTGAGTACATTGAATTAAAATGCTTATAGTGTTTCTGTATAGCTACGACTAGTGTAAGCACTAAGATAAGAGTTTCATTAGACTCTATCACATTTCCAGCATGTTTACAATCTACGGAAAATATGTTATATTTCTATTTTCTTAATTACTCACATCATCAAAAGTACAGAGGTAGTTTGCTAAAGTACTTTGTTAGAAATAAACCAAACCAAACCAAACCGAAAAACAGAGACAGACTTTCCCTACATTTAATCATTTACTTTTAAAGATAATTTCTTTCTTAAGTGATGACTCTGTTAATAACTATTTCAGATATCTAAAACAAAACAAATAAAAATATCAGTCATAATAGGACTGTTAAATTATATGGTATAATTACAAAACTATATACTTATAAACATAGTTCAACAATTTGAAAAGTAAGGTAGTATATATTTTCTGAGATAAGATATTCAAGGCATGTCATTAAGTACAAAACATATGTTGAACAATGGTCTCTACAGATTGATCTTATTTATATAAAATAAAGGATTATATAATACTTGTGTTTATAAAATTCTGATATATTAACAAGAAAGTGTTAACAGTGGTCATCTTTGGGAAGTGGAATTAATAATGTCAAGTGAAAGAAGAGATATTACTCTGCAGCTTATATCCTTAGAAAACTTTGGCCTATTTTTTTAAGTGAGTATTTCTTTAATAATGAAAAAGTAATCTGAAGCTATTTACAGATAATTCAAATATGTGAAAATTTGACTTAACTATAGATAAAAATACCCCAATTAAACTATAGATAAATACTCCCTGATACAGGGAGCCCTCAGGTTACAAAATATTTCCCTTCCTATGACAGTGATGTAACCTGAATTTTGGTGGAAGTTGAAACAGACCCCAGTCTAACACAAATGGAACATTTGTGCTTTTAGCAGTCCAAAATGGTGTAGGTAAGCATCCTGGGGGGCACCAGCTCCCTCACTTATATGCTGTGTTACTGCGTATTCTTCCACCACGTGCAATCAAACTAGTTCGTCCACGTAGTGCATCAGTACGATGCTAACGGTGTAAACTGAAACACGCCTCATTTTTTTTTAAGTTTTTTGAGACTGTTGTAACCCAAGGACCCCCTGTATTGTTTAGTTTTCTTTAGACCTTTTGAAACAAGGTTGAAAAAGGCCAGTGGCTCTCAATCAGGGATGGTTTTGCACCCCAGGCGACATCTGGAGAAGTCTAGAGACATTTCTTACTGTCACAACTTGGGGAATGCTTTTGGCACCTATTAGGTGGAATTCAGGAAGGCTGCTGAACATCCAACAATACACACAGGACAGCTCCTCAAAACAAAAATTTATCTGTCCTAAAATGTCAACTATGCCCAGGTAGAGAAACAAAACCCAAGACTAAGACATAGGTGAAGAATCAAAGTGAAAACATTCCCTACTGACAGACGGCTCACATGTGAGCTCATTTGTGGCACAGGCAATTATTTCAGCAGCTGCTTCTCTTCTAGTGGAGATTTTTTAATAGATTTAAAGAGATTTTACAAGTGGATAGACATTATCAGAGGGGACCAGTGCAGCTGTTGGAACTCTTGAAAGGTTGTGATTGATTGCTGTTGTTCTTGACAAGTCACTTGGGAAAGAGGTTACAGTTTGTTATGACCACTAATGCCAGGGAAGATACTCATGTTATTTATAAGAATTAATTTAAGTACAAGGATTTTTAAACAATACTTGGATTACCAAGACAATCTCTCTGGAGTTTTCAAAAAACTGGGTAGATAATTTAAATATATTTTGCCAAGAGTAAAGAAATCAAACACAAAATATTTTCAAGATGCTTGAATGAGTTCCCCAAATCAATGAGTAATGTAAGCAGATGTTTAAAAGAAGCTATCACTTCAAGGAACATTTTAGACTTTAAAATATGGGATTTGGAGATGTATGTACACACACACACACACACACACACACACCTGAAAAAATTCAACTGTCTACCTTAATAAGTTGAAAAAAAATAGCAAAAATATTCAATCTCACCTGACCAGGTGATGGCACAGTGGATAGAACATCGGACTGGGATACAGAGGACCCAGGTTCAAGACCCTGAGGTCGCCAGCTTGAGCGCGAGCTCATCTGGTTTGAGCAAAAGCCCAGAAGCTTGAACCCAAGGTCGCTGGCTCCAGCAAGGGGCTACTCAGTCTGCTGAAGGCCCGCGGTCAAGGCACATATGAGAAAGCAATCAATGAACAACTAAGGTGTTGCAACGTGCAATGAAAAACTAATGATTGATGCTTCTCATCTCTCTCCATTCCTGTCTGTCTGTCCCTGTCTATCCCTCTCTCTGACTCACTCTCTCTGTAAAAAAAAAAAAAAAAATTCAATCTCCTGACAAAATCCAGATTGGTTAATCAATCTCTCTTCATAATATTGCTTCAGTCAAGCTTGTCATCTTAAATCTTCTCCTATGTTATTTCACATAACTTATAGTATTAGCTCCAGATAAAGCAGATACTTTGTGTACTCAGAATTATGCCTTTCTCATTGCCTTTCCCAACCCAGCCTGACCCAGGGATAAGAACTATTTGCTGCCCCCAAATATGCCATGGGTGTTCAACTGTGGTTTTATTTACCTGTGATTATCCTATGCTTTTTTTAGAATTAGATACCCCCCCAAGCTTCTATTTCCTCCTCAGGCTGAATTATATGTCTTTTCTGTTTTCTTAGCATCCTGTGCTAATCACATTTCAACCCCTTGTTGCACTGAATATTGTAATTCTGTCCACATATGCCTCTTCAGTTAGCTTTCTGAGGACAGAGACCATGCTTCAAACCATGGTTGTATTGCTATTGCTTAGTATGATAGTTTAAGATGGCAAATATTTATGAATAACAAATGTGAAAATGTGCACTGAATTGAACTGAACAGAAATGGACTGATTTTTTTATTAGTGCAATCTATACATTGTTACCACGTAATAGTCCATGCCATATTCCACTTATATTCCCCTTATATTATTAGCCTAGGAGAACATAAGGACATGCCTGTTGCAAATAACTTCCCATGGAAATCATGAAACCTAGAAAAACTAGGCAGAAAGAGTCAGAGAGAGGGACAGACAGACAGGAATGGAGAGAGATGAGAAGCATCAATTATCAGTTTCTCATTGCGACACCTTAGTTGTTCATTGATTGCTTTCTCATTTGTGCCTTGACCGCGGGCCTTCAGCAGACTGAGTAACCCCTTGCTCAAGCCAGCGACCTTGGGTCCAAGCTGGCGAGCTTTTTTTTTTTTGCTCAAGCCAGATGAGCTCGCGCTCAAGCTGGCGACCTCGAGGTCTCGAACCTGGGTCTTCTGCATCCCAGTCTGATGCTCTATCCACTGTGCCACTGCCTGGTCAGGCTCTATCTATACATGTATATGCATATACACATACATATAAATATATGTGTAAATAATACAAACAAAATTACCTCTTATATGTGTGGGTATATATCATATATGCTGATCTATTTCATATATATATTTACTTCATATATGTGTATATATATATGTATGTATTTCCTACTGATTCTGTTCTTTCATAGCCTGGACTGATTCCCCACGAGTTTTGTGCCTTCCCCAAAGATATAAGAACCCCCCAGAAAGCAAGAGGAAATTGATTAGAGGGAAACTCCATTCTCCTGGGCTGAGACCAAACAGATAATCTAGAGCAGGGGTCCCCAAACTACGGCCCGCGGGCCACATGCGGCCCCCTGAGGCCATTTATCTGGCCCCCGCCGCACTTCCAGAAGAGGCACCTCTTTCATTGGTGGTCAGTGAGAGGAGCATAGTTCCCATTGAAATACTGGTCAGTTGGTTGATTTAAATTTACTTGTTCTTTATTTTAAATATTGTATTTGTTCCCGTTTTGTTTTTTTACTTTAAAATAAGATCTGTGCAGTGTGCATAGGGATTTGTTCATAGTTTTTTTTTATAGTCCGGCCCTCCAATGGTCTGAGGGACAGTGAACTGGCCCCCTGTGTAAAAAGTTTGGGGACCCCTGATCTAGAGAGAGGTTGAAAAACTAGTAGGACACCATGCCCTAGGTGAGGAAAAAGAGGTTGCTAACCTCAATTGAACCTTCTCTATCCCTACCATAGTGTAGCCACAGCAGAACCTAAAAGGAGAGGTGGAGTGTGTGAGGACGGAGGCAAGGGCCCCTTTTTATACTCTCTCATTTTATGAAACCCTGGACTGGATGGAAGAATACCCAGAAGTTTGCCAGGCTCCCCTGTGGGGACAGAAGTAGCTCAGAATGAGTTAGCGGACCAGGCGAGCTCTCCTGAGTAGGAGAAGGAAGACGTAGTCTGACCTACACGATGTAGTCAGCAGGAGCGTGTGGGGGAGCTTCACTATGACAGGGACAGAGGACCAGGAACCAAGAATGGGTGGTGTGGTTTCCTGTGCAAATGACTCAGCAGTGGACACAAAGGACCAAAAGCAGACGCCCTCCCACCAAAGCCTAGATGACATAGAAAGCATGACTTAGAGCACTCCTGCAGAGGAGACCAAGGAGGTGGAGAGCCCCGGACAGGCAAAATATTAACCCAGAACATTGTGAAAGAAAAAGTAGGAAGAAAACAGAAGTGATGGGATTACCTGGAAGTAGATGAAGTTTTCTCGTATATGGAGAAGTAGGCATTCAAGTTTATTTTAGTTACAGAGAAATGCAGGAACCTCCATGATTCTGCCCCTAAGTCCCTAAAAGAAGTTTTACTATTTCTGTTGTACTTGTGTCTGAACTGTGTGTTTTTTCAGTGTGAATAGCTGCAGCCGCATTTAAAAAATGGCACATTCTATTCTGGGTACATATTTTTATTTTTATTTCATTAAAAAAAAAACTATTTATTGATTTTAGAGAGAGGAAGGGGGAGAGAGAGACAGAAACAGGATTGAGCCCACAACTTTTGCTTGTTGGGATGATGCTCTACTCAACCGAGCTATCTGGCCGGGGCTGTGGGTACATATTTTTAAAAATAGATTTAAAATCAAGCATTCTTGAGCTCCAAATGTATTAAATGGGTTCTTTCCATGCCAGATCACTAAGATGAATTCCATCCTTACCCATTCAAAGGCTAAGCGGCACCATGGAAATCCTCTGGAGCAAGGTCACTAACACTTGAAGGCAAGTACAGGAGTAGCTCGTCCGGCACCACTGGGCAACACCTGCTTGGTTTCTTCTATATGCTCAGGGGGCTTGTATCTGGGAAGCCTTCAGTAAATCTTTACCGAGTGAGTAAGCAGATCTCTAAGCAGAGTAGTTGAGATTCATGAATCTGAACTTTTAAAATTTGCAGCATTTAAAATTTTCCCCTTTTAGACCTAATTTTGCAGCAAAGCCACAGCCTCAGGAGCACTGAACTGTTTCTCCTGGACTGGCACTTGTATGGCTAAACTTGGCAGGAGAAAAGCACACGATCCACTTCAAATCTAGGACCCAAACCGAAGGGGGCCTTGAATGCTGATCAGCTGCTGTTCCCTTGTCCCTATAGGCTCAGTCTCCTAGATAACTATTTTATTCCTTCACTCCTCAAACCTTCAGCGCCTCCTCTCCTATGTCCCCACCTCAGTGATAAACGCAGGGCCATCAGCAGAGCCCCACTGCATGTCCCATGGACCACCCTCCTGTGCTCTGCCTCCTCGCCATTGCTATAGAAGAGCCATCTGTGCTCCTGCCTAATGTCAGTCCTTCAGCAGAGCTCCCGGATTCCATCTCCTCTCTCCTACTCAGGGCACATCCAGTGATTCTCTTTTCTCTTAGTGTCATCGATCTTTACCTCTTTCCTGAATCATTCCCAACAGCCTGAAAACAGGCTGTCATCCCCCCTCCCTAAAATCAAAACAAAAGAAAGTATAATTTCTCATGCCAGTTACATCCCCATTTCTTATCTCTCCTTTTTAGCAAAACTTGTCTGAAGTTGCTATACTGGTGTCTCTGACTCAACTTTTGCGTTTAGCTTTATTTCTAAAGTTTTGGAAATTAATTGACTACAATATTAACGTTCCCTTGTGAATTGGGGCTATCATGTTGGTGATGCCTTTAGGAAATTTTGAGGGGACTCGTGTCCTAAAAATTTAATCCTGTGCTTTTGGAGTTCTGCCAACTTTTTATAGTTTTTCTCCACAATTCTTCACTAGCTGTCGTCACTTCAACTGCCATTAATTTGTCTGCCTCTGTGGTCTCAGTACTCTAATCATCATTTCTAATTTATTGCTGGAATATGCTGTAGCTAAAAATGCAGATACTCAGACATGACAGACGTCTACGTAACCAGTGAGCCAATAAGCTATGAATGAGGGCCTGAAAAAGGATACAATTTTTTTCTCTTATTTTTTTAAATGTCTGGGTTTTCAAGAATCCAAGGGTTTTTTCGTTTTGTTTTGTTTTAGTGAAAGAGAGAGAGACACACACAGAGAGAGAGAGAGAGAGAGAGAGAGACAGATAGGAAGGGAGAGAGATGAGAAGTATCAACTCATAGTTGCAGCACCTTAGTTGTTCATTGATTGCTTTCTCATATGTGCCTTGACTGGGGGGCTCCAACTGAGCCAGTGACCCCTTGCTCAAGCCAGTGACTTTGGGCTTCAAGCCAGTGACCTTCGGGCTCAATATCTATGATCCCATTCTCAAGTCAGTGACTCTGAGCTCAAGCTGGTGAGCCCATACTCCGGCCGACTACCTTGCAGGTTTGGACCTTGACCTTCAGTGTCCCAGGCCGATGCTGTATCCACTGCACCACTGTCTGGTCAGGCAAGAATCCAAGGTTTGAGTTTCTAAGATAAGTAATACTCAGTTAGGTGAGATATTATAAATATTGCCTAGGGCTTAGTATTCTGCCATGATAAGCATTTAGTAAGCATTATTTAATAAATGCATACATTTCCCAACACATAGTCACAATTTCTAAACTTTTTATTTATATATTTCTAACATATTTCTCATACTATGAGAAATCTTTTTTCTTGACTCTCTCACCATCACATAGTATTTCTGCTCACTGATGTGATAGCAGGAGGTTTTATTGATTACCTAGTTGTGCAGCCAAGAAATAAAGATCGCAAATCAAGGGCAGTTGTATTTCTTTTTAATAGTTCTTCCATTCAGCATCTCATTTCCATTTCTACTGTCCCAACTGTGATTCCAATCTGTATTATCTCACGTCTGGGTAATAAATTTTTAATGGCTTCCTTTTGATTATACTTTAGACTTATAATCAGAGCATCCCCAAATGGCCACAACCTACATTTTTTAAACCTAAGAGTCCATTCATTAACCTTTCATGCAATAATTTTTTTTTCTTCCAGGCTTTTCACATTTACTGTATTTTAGCACTAGGCTAAGCACTTTATGTGCTTATTTTATTTCACCTTCATAACTCCATTAAATAATCATTAGTATTATGATGTTACAGTTTAAGAAGGTAAGGCATAGAGGAGTGAATTACTTGGGGATCACAGAACTAGTAAGTGGCAGAACTAAAATTCACATTCAGGTCTGTTTGATTTCAGAACACGTGTTCTGAACCACAGTGCCTCTACTTGTCCCCCATGTGGACCTGCTTATGACTCGCTGAAAAATCATTCACACTTTTGCTCCCTCTTTTTTTGGCCTATGACAGTGTCTTTTCATATCTACTCTTTCACCTAAGTCTTCTCCTTCATAATCAAGCTCAATTATACCTTTGAACTGACTTCTGTTTCTGCTTTGGGCAATCTTTCCCTCTTTCGAAATCTCTTTGTGTAAGGATAAGATGCTGCTTTCTTGGCGTATTTTATGTTTCTGTTGCCTGAGTGTTCCAAGACACTGACCCACAAGTTCAAAGACAAACACGATGCCTCTACATAGACATTTTCTTATTGTTTCTTGACAGAGGTATTGGAGATGACAGCTTTATAAATGCAGAGTCATGCTTCTTATGGAATGATGATTTTCAATAAAGACAATAGTTTATTATCTTAGCTCAGGGGTCCCCAAACTACAGCCCGCAGGCTGCATGTGGCCCCCTGAGGCCATTTATCTGACCCCCACTGCACTTCCGGAAGGGGCACCTCTTTCATTGGTGGTCAGTGAGAGCAGCATAGTTCCCATTGAAATACTGGTCAGTTTGTTGATTTAAATTTACTTGTTCTTTAATTTAAATATTGTATTTGTTCCCGTTTTGTTTTTTTACTTTAAAATAAGATATGTGCAGTGTGCACAGGGATTTGTTCATAGGTTTTTTTATAGTCTGGCCCTTCAACGGTCTGAGGGACAGTGAACTGGCCCCTTGTGTAAAAAGTTTGGGGACCCGTCTTAGCTTCTCCTTCCTTCAGTTAGAAAATAAATTTCAAAAAAATTAAAAATGGGCAGATACAGGTCTCTCATTAATTTTCCTCTTTAGAAAAGTTAAAGACGATGGTTTATTACCTTAGCTTCTCCTTCCTTCAGTTAGAAAGTTTCAAAAAAATTAAAAATGGGCAGATACAGTTTACTCATTATTTTTCCTCTTTAGAAAAGTTTCCAGAAATAAGTGAGTGAATAGATGAAATCTCATTGAGAACTTTCTATTTAAATTCCCAAGGTATGGGCAAGAGGGACCAAACAGAGCAGAGTTAAAAAAATATGTACTATGTATTCTGAGTAGCAGATGCTACGATACTGATTTAGTAGTAATGCTCTATTCTTAGGTGTGCCTCTGAATTGATGGGTAAATTTGGGCCAGTCACTTCATCTTCCTAGGTTTCAGATTTCCTTACATGTCCAAGGAGGAGATAGTACCACCTATTGTAATATTATTTGATTCTAGGTAGAAGATGAAATGTTAATAAAAATGTTTGAAAGTTCATTTTTGAGGGGAAGGGCAGGGAGAGAAGATCAATAAAAGAAATTGAGAAGAAACAGACAATGGAATGGAGAAGCAGGGAATGAAGAGATCCACACAGACGGGGGAGACTCAGAGAAACTCTTGGTTGCCTGCCCATTATCCATTTCCCCGCTCCCCTCTAACAATGGATTTCCGTACTGTTTGTGGTGGCAATGTGCTCAACACCAGGAGATGAGATGACTAAGCTTAACGTCAATGGTACTGCTGTTTCCCACTTTCTCTGCTGCCTTGCTAGTTAGGTTTGGTGTGAGACCAAATTCTCACCAATAAGATCTAAGAAGTAGGAGTCTTCTTGGGGAAATTTCTGGAAAAGCTATTGCTCTCCTGATAAAAGGGCAAAGATGAAACTCATGCCACTCTTCCCTTTCTTACTGCTTTGAGCATGGACTTAATGTCTGGTATTATAGTAGCCATCTTTTTATGCACCAGATGGTGATTGTTGAACATAATAAGCAATGCACAAAAGTTAGTGGAGGAAAGACAGATAGAGCCTAGGACCCTCATGACATGGCTGGACCACTGCTCCAAGGCCATCAAATGCTTACTCTGGACTGTGTTTTGTGAATTATTGTTTGCTAAGGTCACTTATTTAGGTCTTCCTCTTGGTTTCATCCAGAATGTGTTTCTCATAAAGAGGGGACTGAGGAAAATAGTAATACAGACTCTACCCTGAAGAGAAGCATGAGAGCTATGAGGGTATCTTGGTACAGAAACCGTGAAAATGACAGCCAACAGGTTAAGGCAAGGTGTGTCTTTAGGTTCAAAGTTTCAGAAGTAACTGAAAGTTGATAGATAAATGTGATGTCTTTCTGGCTGAGAATAATTAAAAGAATAAGTGATATATAAAAACATAAAGTCCTGTGAGTCATAATTTTAAAGAAAAAATGATGCAAATGTGAAGAGACACATTAATAAGAGATCAGTCCCCCAAATAGCATGTTACTGGGACACTTCCGTGACAACATTTTTAACAGTCTTATGTTTGCAAAAGCTGTACTTGTAGATAAAATAAAAGAGTATTGGATCAGACAAACCCAAATTGAGGACTGTTCTATCCCACTGGCTACAGTAAAAATTTATGTCATTGTCTTCAGATTAAAGGAGACCACCTAGTTGTGGCTGACGAATGCAAGGCGCGATCCTGGGTTGGAGCTGGAATTAGAAAAAATATAATTTATTTCTATAAAGGTCATAGTTAAGACACACTGATGAAATATGAATATGGGCTTTATGTTAGATAGTTTTGTTTTAGCAATGTTAGACTTCCTGAACTTAGTAAGAGTATGGGGGCTTAGAAAATGTAATTCTTACGATGTGCAGGCTGAAGTAGTTAGGATGGCAGGGTCAGACATTGGCAACTTATTCTTAAATCATTCAGAAAGAAGTAAATATGTATGCACACATATTTGGTGAGAGACAGCAAATGTGGGAAAATGTTGGCAGTTGCTGACTGAAAGGGAAAAGGTATATGGTTGTTCTTTGTAATACTTCTCTAGTATTTTTGTAGGTTTGAAATTTTTCAGAGTAAAATTTATAAAATTTAGTAAATATTTTAAATTTATTTTAGCTGAAACAGTTGGTAAAGTTTCTAGGTTTAAAAATTTGCATTTGTAAAATATTTAACTTTGTTTTTTGCCTGGCATTTGGGCATATACCCACACAATTTTTGAGTAAATGTGAAATTACCTAGACACATACACATCTGCATGTGTGTGTGATGTATGTGTGCTTTAAGATTCCTGAGGATTATTGGTGTGAGACACAAAGAATTTTAATGCCTGGAATTTTTTATAAAATACGTTATTCCATATCATCTGTGTGTTTCTGACTTGGAGTCTATAATATTTCTACCCCATTTTTAACACAACGAAAAATTTCAAAGGCATTTACAGGCTATGAAAGTTGAAAGTTTTAGTGATATAAATGTTTATGATGCAGAGTTAGGAGGATATTAACTTCTCTGAAGGGGAAATACAATAAGCAGAATTCTGACTGCTGTTAAGGGGCAGCTTGGGGCAGGTCTGCAGCCTACAGGTTAAATCATCAAATAATGGTAAAAATTCTAAAGAGAGGTTGGATTTTAGTTTTAGATAGAATATACATTTGTATTAATCAAGTGAGTGAAAATATAGTTTCTATAAATGGATAAATTGGCATGGCATTTACTTTTTTTGGGAAACAATAAACAAAGCTGTGCATTTTATATGCATGGACTTCTTTCAGTATACTCACTATTGCAAATCCAGAATGTATGTGATTTTCTGACTGTGTTATTTTTAAAGAGTTAACATGGCTTCCAAATGCACATTTTATTTACACTAGAAAGCAATTTACCCAGTGGAAGAACATGACTTTGTCCAGCTACAGGTGAGTCACTTTTCTTTTCATAAATGTACTAAAACTATTTTTTAGTTTTCTATGACTTACAGTTATAACATTTCTAGCCATATTAAAAGTTATTAGCCTTGTTTTTTTCCATTTTTTACATAATGTTTACAATGTTAGCAAAAAGAACTCATCTTCAGTCATGTGTCTCTCTTAGTTCAATACTTGAGTTAATAATTACCTGCAAGAATGATATAATGCATTCTGATTTTAAAGATATTCGGGGCAACCTATTTCCCTAGATGGCATGTCCATGGTTCTACAATTTTTGTGGACATTAGAGATGTGCTGAGGGTTGAAGCTATTCCTGATGCATTTTCAATGATGTGCATTAAACTTTGAATATCATTTTATCCTATTCTTACTGTTATTTTTATAAAGAAAAATCCAAGAATAATGAATGTACATCTGTGCATAAAACTTTATCATGGATAGTGATTTTGATTAAAATGTAAATTTATTAAAATGGAGGGAAGTAAAACATTTCTATACATATTAGGCTTTGGCTCTATGAAAATAATATTTTAAATTATTTATATAGGTGTTATTTTTCCACTTCTGGGAAGTTACAGTGGCCAAGTAGAATCTCTTAAATTTGTTGGCTGATACTTTCTTAGTAAGACTTTTGTGTTTCAAAGTTACTTGATGAAATAGTACAGTCGTACTTTTAGATAGTCAATGCCTTCTGTTTGATTCAAATGACTGTATAAACAACTTGTCCACCTACTGTCCATCAATTATATGTAGCTTTGTTAACAATGTTTTCTAGTATGTTTTACCAATTGCCCCATTTTCAAATTGGAGCCAAAAGCTCTATGCAGTTAAAGAAAGCAGAGAGAGAATAACACAAGTCAAATAGGAGGGGTGGTAAGCACAGGCACAGAGTAGATCGAACAACTCTTTTGGGAACAAGAAGTAGAGCAGGGGTCGGAAACCTGTGGCTCACGAGCCAGATATGGCTCTTTTGATGGCTGCATCTCGCTCGCAGACAAATCTTTAATAAAAAAAATACTAATGTTAAAAATATAAAACATTCTCATGTATTACAATCCATTCATTTTCTACTGCTCATGTTCATGGTTGCAGGTGGCTGGAGCCAATCACAGCTGTCCTCTGGGACAACACCAAATTTTTATTGGATAATGCATAAGGTACACGGATGGTTGTATGGCTCTCACGGAATTACATTTTAAAATATGTGGTGTTTATGGCTCTCTCAGCCAAAAAGATTCCTGACCCCTGAAATAGAGTAATAGTTGGATGCTTGTAGAGTGCAATGTGAAAAAAAGCCAGTCTTAGCATATTTAGGATTTTAAATAAAAATTTTGTATTGTATTCAAAACATATTTTGTGTATTTTATAGGTACTGGTCAGGGAGAAAATATATTAGAAATGCTTTAAGGTCCTAGGAAAACAATGTAAAAACCAATAATGACTTGACTTGTCCTTAGCCTCTACTTGTCTAGTGGCTTGAATGCAATGGCCACACCTCCTTTAAGGACTGCTTTTCATTTTTCACATTCTAGTCCATTTTGGGTAAGTTGCCAGAGTTACTTCTTAAAGAATACATCCCTTTATATCATTCTGTGTAAAACCTCCATGCTAATTACTTATTTACAATAGTCCGAAGTACATTCTGGAGTGTGGCTTACAAAGACATCATGATATAGTTCCAACAATTGTCTCTAACTTTATCTGTAATGCTTTGCTCCCACTCTAATCCCCAAATTTCTCATCATTTCCTTGACCTGCCAGGCCCTGTGCATTCTTTACAGCCTTTTCATACTCGACCTGTTCCTATGGTGCCTTCTCCTCTTGCCCTGGGAAGCAGAAAGTGGTAGATCTGATCTGCAAATGGAAATGAGAATACTCATCCTATAAAATGGGAGGTAATGTACATAATTATGTATTATAATTTGGTCTTTGTATGGTGAATGGAAAGAAGTCAGACTTCATTGTCAGATAAACCTGAGTTCACATTCTTCATTAAGCAATTACAAGCCTGTGATTGTGGTAGATTCCTAAATCTGAGACTTAGTCTTGCATTTAGACAGATGAGGAAAACTTTCTCTTCAGAGTTGAGAATTTAATTAAACTACACTCATAAGTGTATATCATTTAACCAGAACTTCAGTAAAGTACTGACTCTACAACTATAGTAATGTAAATAATTCATGTTAATAATAAAAGCAGTATCTAAGTATATAGAATAAAGCACATTATAATATATATTAACACTCTGTAACAGTTCCCCAGAATAAATTTAAGAGGAGTATAAATTCCTGGGGACTAACTAGAGGAGATTGTGATAGTGTAACTTCTAGGGAGAAGATGTGCATCACGTCAGACTATTGATCACAAATGCTGTTGTTTTTTACCTTCCATCAGAAAGGATTTGTGGAAGCAAGTTCAAAAAAACCCATAAGGATCTGGTTTGTTTTTTTTTAATTTCAAAAACAATTTCATATTTGGATGTTTTTGTCTATAATATTGTGATTAGACTTGGTTAGAACAACAGGAAAAGAAAGCATGTAGTAAAATGTAGGGGAAAGAAATTAAAAGTAAAAATAACACAAATGGTAGGAGTAAGTGGAATAAGAGTAATCGGCTTGGGCAACAGAATGGGAGAGTGGGAGGAAATAGTCCCAGAAAGAGTAATTATAGGCTTTTGAGTCATAATCTTTGAGTTAGAATCCAAACAGGGTGGGCACATTTTTGTGTGACTTAAAATATACTACCAAATTAAGACACCCCTTTGATAAAGTGAATAACCCTATCCACCATTATGGAAGTTTTGAAAATTCTGATATTCCTTTAGAAGTTGTTTGAAAGTGAAGTTGAACAGGTATACTCACTTGTGTCCACTTTATACTATTAGGAAACACAGCAAAAATATTTGATAATAAACATTTTGCAAATTCTCAAGTTCATATTTTACTAAGGTGTTTTGTTATAATCATTTCAAATTATTGTGGCTTCATGTTGATAATTCTTGCTTAGCAAATGCTCTGAGGCAGGAACAGAATAAACAACCCCCAAACGCACTACTTTGGTTTTGAGTTGAAAGCACCCAGCAGACTCAGGAAGAACTTTTTGTTACTCCTTTAGCTCCTAGAAGGATTTAGATAAGCTGCCTGTACCAGGAAGAGAGCTTATCAGAGATAACTTTTTATATCAGAAAGACGTACCTGCAAGGCAGGGCAAACCCATCTGGGTTTTTTTTTGTTTGTTTGTTTTGTTTTTTTTCAGGAGGGGGACAGATAGGGACAGACAGATAGGAAGGGAAAGAGATGAGAAGCATCAACTCATAGTTGCAGTACCTTAGTTATTCATTGATTGCTTTCTTATATGTGCCTTGACCAGTTGAGCCAATGACTCCTTGATTAAGCCAGTGACCTTGGGCTCAAGCCAGCAACCTTGGGCTCCCAGCCAGCAACCCCTGGGCTCAAGCCAGTGACCATGGGGTCATGTCTATGATCTCATGCTCAAGCTGGCAACCCTGCGCTAAAGCTGGTGAGCCCGTGCTCAAGCAGATGAGCCTGCGCTCAAGCCAGTGACCTTGGGGTTTCGAGCCTGAGAATTCTGTATCCCAGGTTGATGTTCTATCCACTACACCACCACCTGGTCAGGTAGGGCAAACATCTGTTTAACTAGGATTTGCTTTTCTCATCTTCCTGCAAATTGTCTTCTTCCCTTTTGAAGCTCCAGACCCTTCTCCACTTCTCTTTAGCTCAGGATGGTCTATGAGCCTCAATTACCTGATGGCTAGGGGAGGGTGAAGGTAGTGTCTCATGTCTTTGGGGTTTCTGTACACATGAGATTTGTTTTTTCCTGTTAATCTTTCTTAGTCAATGTAATGATTAGACTGCTCGAAGAACCTAGGAGGGAAGAAAGGAAATGTTTTCAGCCCCTACAGTTTCATGCTTTTATGATATATCCAAATATGTTTCTTTCTTGGTCATTCCTCTCTTATCCTTCCACCACTAATACTAGGCAGTTAGATTGTACTCGTGGCCCAGGGAAGGCACAGCATCAAAGAACCTTCCTATAATACTGAAATTCTTGCTTAAGTTCCAAAGCTTTCAACTGCAAAAGAACAGGTGCTTGAGAGAGAATATTTTTTCTTTTTATTTATTTTTTGAATTTTACCACCTTAGGTTTGAATATCAAGGCCAAAGACTACAGCTCACAGAGCACTGCATCTTTCCACAACCTGTAGAGAGGATGAAGCATGTGTGATGCGCTTGAAGCTGTTTTCCTGAACTTGATGAGAGCGAAATGTGAGAACAAATGTTATCTCCCTTTTTTAAACCTGCAGGGAAAAGGAGGAGGTGAAAAGCACCAGGAAAGTCTGGGGAATTACCCAAGCACAGGTGAGTCTTATCTCAAATCCTAATATGCAACCCAAGGACAGGGCAAGGCTCCAGCAGAAGTCATATGCCCTGTTCGGTGAGAGCGGAACAGGTAGCTATGGTGGAAGGGTAAGCTAGAGGGTATGAGTCAGTTCCAAATTTCCCTTGACTCCCAACAGATGACAAAGGATATCTGAGGGTTTCCTATGCTTTCCTTAGAAGCCTGGCTCTCAGCAGTCAAGAGGAAGTAGTGTTATTTGGGTGAGAAGCATCTGGATGATCTGGCCCTGGTAACTGGAGGATATGGAAGTGTTTGCATGCTTTGTAGGTGCTGATGCCAACACGGAGCTGGACGAGTTACTAAATCTCACAGGAAATGAACTACATTACTGTAGACATTCAGCTCCCTGCCTGCCTTCCACTTTGATATTTCAGAAGCTGCCCCTGAACCTAGATTCTATTGGGCAGAAGGGGAAAAGAGTGGAGTGGGTAAAAAGTCTTAAATGATTTAGGCCACATTTTTATAAAAGTGTCTGATTTTTAGGCCAAGCTACTTTTTTTTTGAGAGGAGGGAAGATAGATGGACTCCCACATGTGTCCCGACTGGGATCCACCAAACTCTTAGGGTTGACACTTGAAAAAACCGAACCACTGGTTGCAAGAGGGGATGAGAGGGAAGATAAGAGAACCAGATGGTCGCTTTTGAAGTGTGCCCTGACTGGGGATCAAACCCAGGACGTCTGCTCGCCAGGCTAACGCTCTACCCACTGAGCCAACTGGCTAGGGCCAGCCAAGCTACTTTGAATTAGCAAATTTAAATCTCTGTCATGTTATGTAGGAGTCATGAAGTCTGAGTTAAGTCACAGAAACATAAAATTTTATTTCTGCACATCTGAAATTTGTTTTCTAAAAATATGAAAATTTTTTTAACCATATACTGTACCTGGTTTTGATTTACTTAATATTAATGATGCTATAAAACTATTAAAGATTAAAGTGTGTGTGTGTAATAGTTTATAACATTTCCCTCCACCCTCAAATTTAATGACAGAAAATGCTGGCATTGCATTTTTAACCTTCTCTGAACAATTCCTCACTCTGTCCTTTATGGGGGGGGGGGGAGACAAAAGCTGAGAGGCAAATTCTCCTAACAGAATTATTCCGAATAAAAAACAAATTTTGTACCCAAGAAGACTGTGCAGCAGAGGGGCGGGTGGAGTGGGAAGTGCATCAGGAGTGAGACTGAGTGATGGGGAAACGAGAGGCAGATGGGGCATCCATGGCTTTGGATCAAAGAGAGAAATACTGTGCGAAAAGCCGAAGGCTCTTGGGGAGTGGAGAACAATGAGATGAGGAGAGGGCGTGGAACCTGAGTAAGACTTGTGTAAACCATTTATAATGGACTATTTATTCTTTAAATCTTTTCAGAAGCATGAGTAAAGGTAAATACCCTCATTCTAGACAAGTTTTTTTCTCTTTTTTTTTTAGTGAGAGAGAGAGAGAAGGAAAGGGAGAGAGATGAGAAATATCAACTCATAGTTGCATCACCTTAGTTGTTCTTGATTGCTTCTCATATGTGCCTTGACAGGGCAGGGGAGGCACCAGTTGAACCAGTGACCTCTAGGTCAAGCCAATGACCTTGGGCTCAAGCCAGTGACCTTGTTCTCAAGCCAGCAATCTTTGGGCTCAAGCTAGTGACCATGGGGACAAATTTATGATCCCACATCAAGCCAGAGACCCAGTGCTAATAAAGCTGGCTACCTCAGGTCCTCAAACATGGGTCCCCAGTCCCAGTAGATGCTCTATCCAATGTGCCACCACCTGGTCGGACTAGATGAGCTTACCTGTGAACCCATTTTATGACTCGATCACCTACAATAGCTTTATAAAGATTACACTAACATCATCACCAACACATATAAACCTTAGCTTACTCCTTACCCTGCATCTATATTATGGGTGGCTGGTGATCTCACTGAATTCTTCTTTTATCTCTGAAGGCTCACTCTCTGTTTACAAACACTATTTTTATTTCACACCATTTAGTATCATTCTTTCTTTGACTCCTCCATAACATATTGCCTTGTTAAGTTCCATCCTTCTTGATCAGTACCACATTTGTTTTTCTTTCTTCATTTATCTATTCATTATAACAATACCATAGGCAAGGTGTTGAGGGGCTATAATAATAATGAAATGTTTAACTTTGATTTATCTGTTCACATTTTAATTTAATTATAGCCTGTGTCTATTTGTGTCTATCTATCTTAAACTGTGAACAACTAGAGAGAAGGGAATAAATCTATTTAATTTTTTTGTGCAGCTCCTCCTTGGTAATAGACCATGAAGATAATATTGAACCTGCTATAGAGACTTACATAGAAACTTTGAAAAGGATGCCTAAGACTCAGCAGTGCTACAAAAAGATTTGTCCAGTATAGAAATATTTTTGGCATTGAAATAGATTTGATGGATAAAAGATCTGTCATATTATTTCAGGTCAATACTAGGGATAAATGCTCAGTTGCTGAGAAAAAAATTGCCTTTCAACAAGCAAACATAGTTCTTCTTTCCAGGGAGCATAAATGGCGCTGTGAGATAAAGATCAGGGTTCAGGACTACAATCAGAGAGCAAAAATAAAAATCTAAATTTAACTTAGCCAAACCAGCCACCTTTCTTGATCTTAACACAAAGAAGGAGGTTAAGTAGAGGTTAAGAGAACCTAATAGCAAGCTTGCCTGATGATGTCCTCTCTTCTAAGTTTGAAACGTGTGAGAAAGTAGGAACATTTATAAAACCATGAAGTAGTTTTACGGTTTCCAACAAATCAGACACAACTAGGAAAGTAAAAATGGCAAATTTTCCTATTGAAAATGAGTCAAATATGTCTAGTCTGCTCTGGGAAAAACCTATTAAAATATCAAAAGGCTGGGATGAGCTACAGAATATGAGAGAAGAGGATTAGGAGGAAGATAAGAATAAGAGGTTGGGGAGTGGATTTAACAGCAGCCTGGATTGCGTCCCACCTCCGAAGCCAGTGCCTGATGTATCTGGGAACTTAATCAGTTATTTTCATAATTTATATTTGCAATATAGGGCCTGGATAAAAGCTTCCTAAAACCTTTTTTGGAGCAGCTTATCTGATTTCCTTTAGTAAATCCAGGCATACACATTTATAAACTTTCCTAATAATTTATCAATTCATGTTCATGTGCATGCCTGAATCTATAACACTAATTTCAAGTCTGTAAAGTAAGATTTATCTGTTTGTATGGCTACAACTACAGAAAAGTGCAGGGTTATGATTTCGTTACCCTGTAAAGACCCAACGTTGAAACGATCTTACTAACTATACTAACTACTGCAAAAAATAGCCAGAATGTCCCTGGATCCTGGTAACCACACAATGGGTGTTTATGTGCAATCTGCATATAATATGTTTAATAGGCAACTATCTAGTATGGAAGTCTTAATTCATCAGGTGGGAATATTAGGGATAAGTGGTGGTAGAAATAAGAATTCTCATTGCAAGTTTTGGACCAGGAGAGGACAGCTTCTCTTTGTGTATATTTTGTCAGGAGGTATGGTGAGATAAAGGAATAAAGTGAATGGTTAAGATAAAAAAGGAGAAATTGAGTACTGGGGAGAAAGAGAAACTGGTTGATTAGAATTGGAAATCAGTATCTGGGCCATTGGAGGTCAGGAAAGGAAATTTTCCTGGGAAAAGGACACGAGTCTCACTGGGCACTAAATTGTCCGCATGTGGGAGAGCTGAACAGGAGAAATGGAACCCAGAGCAGGATTAAAACTCGAAGGTGGTGGGACAGTGGCCAGGGAGACCACAATTTTCATAGTACTCACTTCATCTCAAAGCCTGAACAAAAATGCAGATAGTCCCATCCCACATGATAAAATGGAAATCAGACTGAATGGTAATGGATAGTTACTACCAGTGTGGGATTTATTCGCTACCAAATCATGCATTGTTAATAACTTCAGGTCGCTTTACTCAATGGCAAAGAGACACTGCATTGCTTCTCTAAGTGCCTCTCCATCTCTACAAAGTCAGAAAACATGTTACTCCATCTCAGGAAATTGTGTGTGTGCTGAGTTGGGGGGGCGTGGAGAGCGAGTTCGGGGTGACTATTCAACGTGAACGGTCTCAGCTGCACCTGGTCTCCCTGGTACTGGCCTCAGCATAGGCAGAAACATAGAAGACATGGCATTCTTTTTTGGGGGGAGGAATGGGGGGTTAGAGGTGAGCTTAAGCACCTAGGTATTTGATGCCCAATCTATTTTGGGGGGTCTCTGGAAGAGACAGCATCTGTCTTGAAACTAGAAGCAGAGAGTTTCTGATAGTCTACAAATTACCACTGAAAAAGTGGCGAAGTTTCTTCTACTGTAGCTTCACCAGACATTCATATAGTAATGCTCATTCCCATTTTTTTCAACCTGCAGCACCTAAAGACCCCCCTCACTTCAGAGAGATGGTCCTAAGGGCCAGATTCATGATCTGCATGGCTGTGATAGAAAGGGCTGTATCTTTAAAGACAGTTCAGCTGTCTGGGGAATAGCATAGGAACATGGGCTGGAGAGGGAGAGAGAGCGGAGATCATGAATACCACCACTGGGTCTTAATCTTCTTTGAAAAATTTAAAAGCCCCTTTCAGTCAAGTTCTCCAGGCCTGACTGGAAGCCTGGACTTGGGAAGCTGTATTCAGAACCCTTCTTTCCTCTGACCATTCTCTCTTTGCTTGTGGGAATGATTTAAAATGGTTATCTGCCAGGCAGGTATGTGAGAAATGATTATACTAGTTTAGTGTGTTGGCAAAGTCTTAATCTTGAGGCGAGGGTTTTGGTGGGTAATAAATTTATTTTTATAACTTCAGTGTAGATCCTTTCTATTTTAAGGTGATATTTTACCCTTCTGAAATTTCCTGCCCTTCTTATCCTAAATATGAAATTTGGAGACCCATATTTAAAAAGGAGTGAAGGAAGCCCTGGCCAGTTGGCTTGGTAGTAGAGCATCGGCCTGGCGTGTGGATGTCCTGGGTTCGATTCCTGGTCAGAGCACACAGAAGAGGTGGCTATCTGCTTCTCCATCCCTCTCCCTTCCTTTCTCTCTCTCTTCCCCTCCCATAGCCATGGCTTGATTGGTTAAAGTGCATCAGCCCCAAGCACTGAGGATGGCTCTGTGGAGACTCCACCTCAGGCACTAAAAATAGCTCAGTTGCAAGCATGACCCAAGACAGCGTTGCCCAAGACAGTGGTTGCCAGGTAGATCCTGGTCGAGGTTCATAGGGAATCTGTCTCTCTATCTCCCCTCCTCTCACTTGGAAAAAGAAGAAAAATAAATAAATAAAAATAAAAGTGAGAGAAGGATGAGAGAGCTGAAAATAAAGAGGAACAAAGCTATACAACTTCAGTTTCTTCTTATGTAAAAATGAGGGCATTATTTTCTGTAAGCGTTAAGTTTCCCTTGAAAGCAAAAAAGTCTAATTTTATGAAACTTAAATTTATAAAGTACTTGAGAGACTAGAGGAAATGAACTAACTAGATAGCAATTCACTTGGGACTTAGTGTGCTGGAGGTGGAAAAACTCTGTATTATTTTTCTTTAAATGAATTAGATAAAAGTCAAAGAAAAAAATCATTGGGATGGGGGTGAGGGTTGAGAAGATATATTCAGTGAGATATTTGAATCTATGTAAACACAGTAAATTTAAAAAAAAGAAAGAAAAGATGATTGGGAGACAATGGCACCACTAAATGTTTTAATCAGTGAAAAAGCTCATGTAATTGTATGGCCTCTCTGTTTAATACCATGCTCAACCCTCTAACAAAAACAAAAAAAAATATTTAAAATTTCAACTTCCTTTAAAGAAAGGGTGACTCTTTTATTAAAGAATATATAAAGATGACCTGCTGTCCTTTTTTGTAGCTAATCACAATTAGGGTGAATTTTGGTTCAACTGAGCACTTTGACTAAAGGCAGACCTAGAATTAAGTTTGGAGACAGGGGCTAAGGAGAGAAAGCTGTGTTGTTCTTCATTGTAGAATGAGAACTTGACTTCCTGGGGCAATGGGGGAGGGGAAGTTGAGGAAGAATAATGGAGGAGAGCGGTGGAGAGAGGAGCTGGCACAGTGACCAGAGGCAAGGGCCCTATGTGGCCGAAAGCAGCCGGGGAAAGAGTCCCCAAAGTCCCCCTCCCTAAGAACAATTCTTAGAAATTTTTTGAGAGCACTGATTATTTTTAAAAGTTATATTCATTATTACAAAATATTTGAGAAATAAAGTGACTCTAGTTAATTTAGGTAGTATTTAAATAGTTACACAATGAAATCTATGTAATAAAAAAAATCAAATATCCAAATTACTATACAACTATTTAACAAGATAATATTAATTTCTAACACAAGTAGCAGGAGATCTTACTTTATACTGTCCTTTTCCCACTTCTCCATTATCTTTTGTTGTGATAGACAACAAAACTTATATTTGAAACAATCACAACTTGCCCCTGCTTATCTCCAAAGAAGGAAAGAGCTTTTGGCTTCCGAGATGGACTCTTGTCCTTCCGGTCAGGGTGATGGGTGAAGGTACGGAATTGAAGACGAGAGAGTGCTGGATCACTATACATAAGACAGAAAATACAGCTGCTGGTGTTGTGGTGACTAGAGGGGAAGATAGCCAAGAGGAAGGAGAGGTAACGAGTACAGGTTTAAGCTCTTATTTATTGGTACTTCCTACGTGTATGCTCTGTCCTGTGTGCTGTAAACAAATATGCTTTCTAAGCAAAATCCTAGGCTTGAGTCTAACTTTCTATACATTCAAATTACTTCCAGGTGCACCCTAATTCATCAGTTTGGTGTGCACTGAGAAATGTAAGTAAAGCAGGTGGTGCTAACTCACAGGAGGAGATTCATCAACACCGAGCATGGATTTCTCAAACTTCCCTGGGATGGGAAGGGCCTCACTCTATGCTGTAGAAACTATTTTGTTTGGATTTACCAGTTTTGTGATCTTGAGCTCGTCACTCATTTTTTAATTGCTTAATCAGTAAAATAGAGAAATACCTATCTTGTCCAACCAGTGGCCTAGCCAAGCAGGTCCCCTGTAATTCTAAGATAATAATAGCTTTAGAAAGTATGAGAACTGAATCATGTTTTACTAGTAGAGGCCTTTTGAAGACACAGACTTGGATGGAAATCTCTTTTGCAACACTTAACTTGGGGGTGATGCCAGATATGCTATGTAATATTTTATTTTGTTTCCTATTTTGTAAAGTGAGAAAACCTCTTAGGGTTGTCATAGGCATAAAATCAGATAACATTTATAAAGCATTGACACACAGTTCATGGTCCATGGAAAGTTCTCAATAAAAAGCATATATAAAACAATCACACCCACTACAATCTTAGGGCTGGAAATCAAAATGGTATAAGTGTCTACAGTTTTTTTCAGGCAAAAATTACATTTAATTAGAATAGCCAGCTCCAGGCATTTCAGTTTAACAATTTTTTCCTAATGTGTGAAATTATGCATGCAAAACTATTTAGTTCACAAGTGTAATAATTTGTTTTTCTTTGTACAAATCATGATGCACAGATTTGTTCATTTTCTTTCTATTTGAAACTTAAAAATGACTCTAAATTCGTAGTAACAATGCAAAATTGTTAGCAACCTTCAAAAATATAAGGTGGAATATTAAACACTTCTGTAGTCTGCATATTGGAAAGTTTATTCTCCTATCTTTTGGAGGTGGGTAAATATATCAGTATTCTCTTCAATGTACTAATGGTCTGTTTCTCATGTACTAATGGGCTGTTTCATTCCTGTTCTTCATGGTTAGAGAAAATTATTGCTGGAAGATGTGTCAACACCAGGACTCAAGGCAAAGACCAAGTGGTGTTGTAAGTGAGGACCTCATCATCTAGGTCAGTCCTTGGCAAAACAGTGAAGTGGATCAAGTTAATATCTGACCCCTTCTATTTCCGGTCTCATCACTGTGCCTTTCCTGTCCTGAGTGTTCAGTAAAGTGGTTATTTTTCCTCAGTGACATGTTTAGTAATGAGTGGACATCTGCTGATAAGGATTTATGATATCACTCTTCCTAGGGGTTGTTTTTTAACTTTCCACTTTGCAGTAATTCTAGACTCCTAAATAGTTGCAAAAACAGAACAGAGAGGTTCCATATACCCTTCACCCAGTTTCTCCTGATGCTAAAATCTTACACAACCACAGTACATTTTCTTTTTTCTTTCTTTATTATTAAGTGAGGCGAGGAGGCAGAGAGACAGACTCCTGCATGCACCCCAACTGGGATCCACCCGGCAAGCCCCTTACTAGACGATGCTCTGCACTGCTGAGCAACTGAGCTATTTTAGCACCTGAGGTGAAGCCATGGAGCCATCCTCAGTGCCTAGGGCCAACTTTGCTCTAACCATTCAAGCCATGGCTGCAGGAGGAGAAGAGAGAGAGAGAGAGAGAGAGAGAGAGAGAGAGAGAGAGAGAGAGAAGAAGAAGAAGAAGAAGAAGGAGGAGGAGGAGGAGGAGGAGGAGGAGGAGAAGGAGGAGGAGGAGGAGGAGGGAGAAAGGTTTAGAAGTAGATGAGTGCTTTTCCTGTGTGCCCTGACTGGGATTCTAACCTGGGACTTCCACATGCTGGGCCGACGCTCTACCACTGAGCTAACCGGCCAGGGCCCATAGTACATTTTCAAAACAAAGAAATCAACAGTATAGCTAACTAGACTATAGACAGAGAAATTTTTTAAGAATGAAAAATTTTCAAGGTTTCTAGGAAACCTTTACTGAATCTCAGAGTTGCTCTCTTCTGTGTGCACCTGTCTCACTGGTAATTCTAGATTAGCTTTCTGTCTTCTCCACTCTAGCCCTTCAGAGCAGGAATCATGGCACAGTCACCCTCCAATCCTGTTGCTTATTAGAGTAACTGGCATTCAATAAGTAATTTTGGTTAAAATGGGGACTAATACTTGCTTAAGTCTCTAAAGGGCTTTACATTTTTAAAGCCCTTTTGTATATGTTATTTCTACTGAGATGTTCATGGGCTAGGGGAAAAGCATAGACTTTGACAGCATTCAAGTCTTTTTTTGGGGGGGGCTCAGGCATCAATATTTTTATTTATTTATTTCTGTTTTGGTGGCAGAGACAGAGAGAGTCAGAGAGAGGGATAGATAGGGACAGACAGACAGGAAGGGAGATGAGAAACATCAGTTCTTTGTTGCAGTTCCTTAGTTGTTCAATGATTCATTTCTCATATGTGCCTTAACTGGGGGGCTACAGCAGACCGAGTGACCCCTTGCTCGAGCCAGCGACCTTGGGCTCAAGCTGGTGAACTTTGCTCAAACCAGATGAGCCTGCGCTCAAGCTGTCAACCTCGGAGTCTCGAACCTGGGTCTTTCACATCCCAGTCTGATGCTCTATTCACTGCGCCACCTCCTGGCCAAGTGACAGCATTCAAATCTTGGCATTTATTACCTTGAGTCTTCTGACAAGGTACTAGATATCCCTGGGGTTGCCTTCCTTGTGGAAGAACATAACATAACAACATAACAGAGTTGTTCTGAAGATTCAGAGAGGTAATTTATGTTATTAAAAAATAAATATAGGGGATGTGGGAGGCATATAGGGTTAAAGTTTTTATTGTCATTTTCTAAAATAAGGCTCAGAGTGGGTAAGTCATTGTCAAAAATCACAGAGCTAGTAATGATAGTCCTGCTAAGCACCTTAGGTCATCTGTCTTCCATCACAACTGTTCCCAAGCAACAAAAAAGTGGATTAACAAACAAACAACCAACCAAACAGAAACATGGGGTTATAGAGACTTAAAACTTTGTCCTTACGTCACTGTTGACTTCTTTTGCTATATATACAAGGAATCCTCTCTTGGGTGGGGCTGGGTGATAAGAAAAACTAAAAGGTGAGTCATAGGTGTGAATTACTATTTATGAGTCCCTGTCAAATGTCCCTCCACTCCACCGGCTCAACTGACACCAATATAGCCAGGAATTTTGCTTGCCAAACTGGGCATCAGATGCTAACGCTCTCATTCTCCATGGAAGGCACAGACAAATGACTGCTTAGAGTTCTCCAGTATTCATACTGCATTATAAAACCATTTTAAATAAAAAAAAACACCTTAAATTTAAAAACTTTTGACATTATCATCATTAACTGTTTTCTATTTCTGGTCATAAAAGTAATTAACATTTTTATTAGCAAAAGAGAACATGTAAGCATGGAACTACTAATCTGAAATGACTGGTAGCACATTAGCCAAAGTTGCTCGTCAACCTGCCCCAAACATCTTTCAATACACAGCTTTGAATTTCTCCAGCTAGTATTCTTATTTTGAAAATATTCTTTTGATCTATGAATTTTATTGAAATGAAACAGGAGATAACAGAATATTTTATTGATTCATGAGGATGTTAGTGGCAAATCTCAAAAAAACTTGAGAGCTTAAACACTTGGATTATATCGAGAAACATTCGATTTCTGGTGGGTGCTTGTAATTTGACCCTCCTCCCCTCAGTTACAAAATAGGAATGCCAGTAATCAAGATTAAAGATGCAGAAAGCTAGGAGCTAGAATGTTTCTTCAGGATTCCGAATAATTGTTTTTGTTTTGTTTTCTTTTTGCTCCCACCTTGAGCATTAACGTGAGATACACTAGAGGTCAGGAGGAGAGGTAGAAAAAGAATCACTTTTGTGTGCACAGGCCATCAATCAGATTTGGCAGGCAGAGTTTACATTAAAATTTACTCTGAGCCATTCTTCAAGAGAATCTCTTTGTGTAAACAAACTATTTTAATTTTAAAAATTATTCATTTTAGAGAGAGTGAGAAAGAAAGAGAAAGAGAAAAACATTGATTTGTTGTTCCACTTATTGATGCATTCATTGGTTGACTCCTGTGTGTGCCCTGACTGGGGATGGAACCCTCAATTTTGGCATATTGGGACGCTGCTCTAACCAAAGAGCCACCGGCCAGGGCTTAAACAAACTTCTAAGAGATAAGAAAATATAAACTTGCTTGTGAATTCTAAACTTGTTAAAGCTTCATCATTTTTAGCATCACATAGTATTAAAAGTACCCAGAAAGTTTATTGATTCATTTTGACTTTATCATCATTTATTACCCACGAAATAAAACATTTCATTTCTATTTACATAATATAACTTAAATAGCCTTTAGTGCAGAATGACTCTTTCCCCTGATTAAAAAGATATTCTGAAAAGTAAACTGGCACACCCAGAGAAAGTGAAAATTGTCATTATACCAAAAGTAAAATGTCCATTGGGGCTCTTTGTATGTCTGTAGTTTTCATTGCTTTGTGTTTTCCTGTGTGTGTGTGTGTGTGTGTTTTAAGAAACAGTGAAAGACCTTGTGATTTAAAAAAGAAGTTTTATGAATGCATTTTCCTCTGAGGAGGTACACTTATGAGATCAAATCACAAAGGATCAGGACATGAAACATTACGACTACACAGTAACTGGAACAAATGTGAAAACTTCCCAGGATATTTCAGTAGGTATATTCCTTGAACCCAAACACTTTTTGAGGATTATTCTTCTTGAAATATCAATAAAATTACCTATAAAATAACTGTTAATATTAATTAGACAAATTGACTGTTATGTAGCATAGGTTTTATGACATGCTAGTCTTGCCTAACTACTGACTATGACAACATATTCCAGTTTTTAATAGCAATATCAGAAATGTATTAAGAATAATAATTCTGAAGGAATTACAATTTTGTCAGGGATAGCATTTTTATCTTAAAAGCATAAATGTAAGTAAAAATCATTTGTACTTGTGATAATTCCATCAAATACTAAGGTATACAAAATTAAATACTGAGCATACTTACAATATTTTCCAAAAATCAAGATGTAGAAGAAGACAGGACCAGAAGTCATCTCTTTCTTTCTGAGCAACTGATTAAGAAAAGTGAATACAATTTAGTCTTGGTTTCTGAGTCGCACACAGCTCACGGTGGTTGTGTGCTATTTCTGCCTGAAATCTTAGCAGCTATAAAGCCGTCCTCTCTCCTTTCTCTCTCATTTCCTCTCTCTCCCTTTCCATTTCCTCTTCTTTCCTTTTTTCCTTTCTCTCTCCCTCCCTCTCAGAATCTCTTCTTTCCACCCTCCTTCTCTAAAAGTCTTAATATCCTTCACACACACACACACACACACACACACACACACACTCGCACACCCCACACCCACACGAACACGGACAGAGCTGAGCAGCAAGAAAAAGTTTCAGGCTTTTCTTGACGCTAAACATCTTGTTTCTATGTCCTGCGACGTCTACAGATGAGGGTGTGTATGAACTCTGACAAATGCTGGAACTGATCAAAGTCACACTACTGTAAAGAAATTGAACTAGAGATACATTGCAAACAACAACAAAAAAATTCCCTTCTATAACTTGAGACTAGGAAAAGAACAGAACAAAAGAACAGGGTAAAATGCCTTTGTGGAATTAACTACAGGGCAAGAATTAAAAGTGTAACTACATCAATCTTTTATGGTCTGTCTGAGTTTAGTCCTTTGAATGGTAAGATGTTCTTTGAATAAAATACAAAGGAATAAAAAAACCCAAATCTTAAATTTTCTTGAGCTCATGAGTTTTATTACAGTGGAGACCAGGACCTGTCATTGGTTGTGGAGGAAAGCTTTCCTGGGTTTGAATCATAGCCTGTTAACTTTGGAGTTGTGTGGTTGTTTACTCTTGGCTGAGCTCTGGCTTTCTCGAGGAAAATATCTACCCACCCAGATAGCTGTGACCATCAGTGTAATGTGTACTGAATGTGTGGAATAAGTCCTAGCACATAATAGGTGATTACTAAATAGCAGCCATTCGTACGATGATGATTTTTATTATTTTTAGCAGCGGGTAAAAGAGCACACAAAGGCAAACAGCATTTCCACGGAATGCATTTTCCTGTAACTAGGATACATCATCCTCATTTTGAGAAATTTGTTTTTGAAGCTAATATCTCCTAACCACTCCACATGTAGAATCTATTTAAATTACATGTCCTTAAAACATCGACTTCAACATAAGAAGCCTATTTCTAAATGGTTGCTTAAAGGTTATATGAACATTGCTTTTATTTTTCTTTTTTGTCCTGCAGAAGCAATTAATAGCATGAAGAGAGAAATGATATATAGGGATCTTCACAAGGTCTTATTCATTCACCAGTAGATTTATTTAGTGATGACACCGTTCTTTTGGCAGAAATGTTTATGGTTAGCTGAATTCAAATGCTCATTTAATGTTTCTAATAAGCGTTCATTAAGTGTTTATTATTTATGATCGTATTTGAGATGTTTTAAGTGGTTAGCCACTTTTTTATTTATTTCAGAAATAGGGTTTCCTGGAAGAATACTAGGAGACATATCAAGGGCAGTACCTGAAGGGAGACGCTAAAGAAGCTTCTCAACAAGGAAGCTGAGGGGCTCGCTTTGGGAATCTTCTGGCGTAAAGCAAGCTGCTGAGACACAGTTTTCAAAGTAATCCCGATGCTATTTTGTTAGTTTTCAACATTTTGCCTGAGCTGATATCACAGTATAGAGTTAATGGGCCAGACGCCAGGAAGTGCTCTTTAACAATATATACATGCAGTGTATTTTTATCTCAAAATTATCAGTGCAAAGTTTCAAAATAATTTCTCATTTCACTAAAGCTGCATTAGATTTTGCTAAAATAGGTATTTACTTGAGGAAAGAATTTTAGACCTTTTTTTTTGAACATCACTTCTTTATTTTGGCAAATACAATGAGGCTGGAATATTAGTTTTATATAGGTATATTGATGGAAAAAACCCAGGAGTGAATATAAAGTACCCCTATATTATATCATAGCAGGCACATTGGATAAGAGGATTTTTTTAAAAATAGTTTTTATTTTCCAATTACAGTCGACATATAATATTATGTTCATTTTGGATGTACAACATAGTGGTTAGACATTTATATAACTTCTGAAGTGATCATCCTAATAAATCTGGAACTCATTTGACACCAAAATGGACTTTTTTACTGTGTGAGGCGCTGTCCTTTGCACTGTAGGATATTCAGTAGCATTGCTGGCTTCTACCACTAGATGTCGATAGCACTCTCTAGCTACCATTAAAAAAAGGTCTTCAAATTTTGGTAAATGTCTCGTGGGAGGCAAACTTGCTCCTGGTTGAGAACAACTGCATTGCAATGAAAGGCTTCCCTGAACAATGTTTAAGCACTGATTTTCAGCAGATAATTAAGATAGGATTCTCCTAAAATTTGAACTAAAGTGTTTTCTCATTTTCTTGTTCTGCAGTTTGAAGACATACATTAAAGAGTTTTAGAAACAAACAGATGGCACATGATCTTAGCTTTCTCTTCCTGCCCACATTATTCAATTATAAACTTGCACTCTGGGCCTGATACAATCTGTGATGTCATTGCCTCTGTTTGGCTGAGCACCTTGGGACTTTCTACCCTATATTTGGTGCTGACTCAGGCTAATAGAGATTAACACTGTTTCTTATCTTGGAAACTCTTCTAAAAACTTGTTGGAGCTGTCTAAATAATAACAAAACCTTCCATTTGAAATTGTTTCTCAGAACAATCTAGTGAGTTAAGCCAGACAAGCATTATTAACCTGTTTGCAGTATCTAGATTCAACTTTCTATTTTGATTTTACCATCCCACTGCCACTGAAAAACACTACTACATTCTTTATTATCATATTTTAAAATTAGATAACGACACTTAAGGGCTTTGGTCATGTTCTGAACCTACTTGCCACCATCATTATCAACAATAGAAACAGCTATTTTATTAAATGTTTATTTGATTGTAGACCTGGAAAAATCTCAGCGAAAGAGGTTGGTAAAATCTTTGTCACAGTCTCATGATGTAGAGATAGTCATAAATTAAACCAATTCATAAATTAAGAATAAATTCAATTTAAGAGCTAAAATGTATGCTGTCAAGTTACTCATTCTATGGACCCATTTCTAATCGACAGCTGTCAGTCAGGCTCATCAATCTCTAAGCCATACCAAAACATGATGGTAGTTGTTTTAATTTAGCATTAATTAAAAATTTATGAAATGACTTCTTGGGGATGGTATCAATCAAAATGTGTAACTGGAACACAGCAATGAATAAGTAGAGGTATTTCAAAAGATATTTTGTACAAAATCTAAACAATTTCACCCTAGGTAGAAGTGATCAGAAGATATTATATCATTTTAGCAAAAAATCAACCATTAAATGGTCAACTAAGTCTCATGGGGAGAGACTTAGTTGCCTTTGAGGTATATTATAGAGACATAACAGAATTGTGATCCTCTCAAAATTCATAGTGTAAAATGGGACAGGGTTTACAAGCTCAATTCTATCTATCTATCTATCTATCTATCTATCTATCTATCTATCTATCTATCTATCATCTTCATCATTATCATCTATCTATCTATCTACCTGCCTACTATCTAATCATGTTATGCAGTAAACCCAGTTGACTGCATTTGTTAAGTGCAAACTGTGCAGAGTTTAGCATTATTAACCTTGCTTTACTTGTTTCCTCAAACTGCTGTAATTGAAGACATTCAAGTTTCAGGCTCATTCTATTTAGATTGAGACTACCTATTTCAAGACTGACACTATCAGAAGAGTAATATAGTAAGTTGCTTGAGCCAATGGATGGGATTTGGAAACTAAACCTGCTGTTTCATGTCTATCAAGGTGTGCACTCTCTCAGGAGCCGCCTGCCTTCCCCCCTCCCTCCCTCCCTTCCTCCTTTCCTTTCTTCCTTCTCTCCTTTCCTTCCTCCCTGCCTTCCTTCCCCACAAACCCACTGAGCATGCTCAGTCAGTATAGTTAGGCTTCAGCTCCTGCAGGTGTCTAGATTGTACAGCAGCTCCCCTGCTGCGCTAGGAGCCTTGCCTCTGACCCCAGCCCACATGCCTATGATTTAGCTTGCTCTTCACTCCATAAAGTCAATTTATAAGAGATTTAGGGCTCTTAGCTCCTGCCTAATAATTCCAGTGGCCTTCCCTTTAGGCACTATCAGTCTGTTGTTGATGCCTCTGCATGGCTCAATCGAGACTACCTGATTTGTGCAAGGGACATCATCTACATATTGGAAGGGAGAATAAAAGTCAAGATAGCTTTTTCCAGAAGTACCAGTAGACAATGGGGAGTTTAATCCCTGCTTTGCCACTGATTACACATGTAGCCTCTGTTAAATCACTTATATGCACTGGTCCTTAGCTTAGCTGCCTCACTTGTAAAACAAATAGTTGACCTTTTAGATGCACTATAACTCTGTCATTTTATAAAATATAATACTCTGCTTCAAAGTAATTAATGAATTAGTACGAAGACAGAATGCATGCATATGAATTGCATAAACTATATTTTAATGAAATTTCTCGATAATTGCAAATTCATGCCATGAACAAAACGTAGTAAAGGAGCAGGAGAGGACATCAAGGAGATGTACGGATACTATGTGGGATCAACTATGGAAAATTATTTTAAGGGAGAAAATCTGTATAGAGAATGTGAAAGACAGAGAAGAACAATAGAAACAACATTGCACTTTAAAAACAAGCGAGTGCCAAAGATAAGCATATGCAAATAGCAAGTCAGGATGAGTCTAGGACAGAAAATAAAAATAAATGGTAATGAGGAACTATGGGGCAATCAGTTGTTGGAAAACATCAGACATTAGGCTGATTCGTGTATATATAAAAGTTGATATTAATTTCTGAGCAATGGGTTGATATAATCAAAAGGAGGCTAATAAAAAACGCTAGTCTCTTGACCATGTGCTGCAAATATGAGAAACAGCAGACACTTAGGGAGATGAGGCTGTTGTGTAACGGATGTAAATCAGCCATTAAGGTCTGGTATGACTACAAAGGCATGCAAACACAAGCCATTGCCAGAAGGAACACAATCTTAATCATGGTTAATCATGAACACACTTTGACTTTAGAACAGTGATGTCCAAAAGAAATACAACGTAAGCCACACATGCAATTTAAAATTTTCTAGTGGCCACATTAAAAAAAGTAAAAAGAAACTGGAAAAATTATTTTTTTTTGAAAAATTAATTTTAATAGTACATTTTATTTAACTTAATATATCCAAATCCTAAAAATTATTAAGGAGATACTTAATCCTTTTCTTTACTATCTTTGAAACATGGTGTGTATTTTATATATGCAGCAGCACATCTTAATTGGGACTAGCTCCATTTCAAATGCTCAGTAGCCACAATATTGGACAGTGCAGCTTGAGAATACTGCAAAAGCTTTCTTTAAGATTCCATTAGATTGCAACCTACTATATTAAAATCAGTAACAGGACATTAAACTGTTCAGTAGTTTTTAGATCTAATGATCAAACAAAACAAATTGTTTTATAATTAAGTAGAATTTTAATTAACAAGGGGGACAGCATAAGGTTACCAAACTTAATTTTGTCAAGTTAAAGATTCTTTAAGGTGTGACAAAGGTAACATGGCAAATTTCACTCTAGTTCTTAAAGATTCTACTTGGAAGTGACATACACCATGTCTGCTCACATCTCACTGGCCTAACTTCAACGTGGTAAGGGAAAGGCAATCCAACCCCATGGCTGGGAGGAGGAGAGCAGAAATACGTGGATGAACAGCTCTAATGACAACTTCAATCTGCCTTTCTGATCACCTGTAGGCATAATATACTAATATCTCTTTTCCAAAGGGAACACTCCAGAAGTTACATCTCTTACTTATGACAATCCACTTCCCATTTTTGTATTAGTCAGGACTCACTGAGGTGCAGGTGACAGAAATCCAACTCAGTTGAGGTCAAGTCTGTCTATTTCTGTCTTTTCTCTCTCCTGCTCTCTCATTCTCTTTTGTTTCTCCTCCCTGCTTTATTTCTTTAGATAGACTTTCTCTATATGGTTGACATAATGGCTGCTATTAACCTCTGGTTCTTACCTTTTCAGGTCCATGATCCTCAAAGAAAGGAAACAACTCCTAGTTTAATTAAGGAGCTGCTGGGGCTCTGGTTGGTTGGCTCAGTAGTAGAGCATCAGCCTGACATATATTTAGACACCCTGGTTCAATTCCCAGTCAGGGCACTCAGAAGAAGTGACCATCTGCTTCTCCACCCCTCTCCCTTTTTTTTCTCTCTCTTCTCCTGTCACAGCCATGGCTTGGTTGAAGCAAGGTGGCCCTGGGCACTGAGGATGGCTCCATGGCCTCACCTTAGGTGCTAAAATAGTGTGGTTGCTGAGCAACAGAGCAATGGCTCCAGATGGGCAGAGCATTACCTGGTAGGGGGCTTGCCGGGTGACTCTGGGTCAGGGCATATATGAGAGTCTGTCACTCTGCATCCCTGCTTCTCACTTAAGAAAAAGTTTAAAAAGAAAGCAAAAGGACTATTGGAGCCTGACCAGGTGGTGGCACAGTAAAGAGAGAATCTGAGATACTGAGGACCCAGGTTCGAAACCCCGAAGTCACCAGCTTGAAGGTGGAGGTGGGATCATCCAGCTTGAGCACTGGCTCACCAGCTTGAGCATGGGGTCACAGACATGACCCCATGGTTGCTGGCTTAAGCCCAAGGTTACTGACTTGAGCAAGGGTCACTGGCTTGGCTGGAGCCTCCTTCCATTAAGGCACATATGAGAAAGCAATCAGTGAACTAAGGTGCTGCAACTATGAGTTGATGCTTCTCATCTCTCTCCCTTCCTGTCTGTCTGTCCCTGTCTGTCCCCTCTCCCCCCACCTTATCTAAAAAAGAAGAGTTATTGGAGCAAGATTCTGATTTTAGGTTACATATTTGGCCCTGAACAAAGCACTGTGCCCAGGGAAATAGAAATAAATATCTGAGACTAGATTATGTATTTATCTAGATGCCTAGTAGCTCATATAAGATAAATCACCATAAGATGGAGAATGGGTATGATTGGTGGGCAGGTCCATAGTCTGTTACAATCCAGATGTTTACTATGCTAGTAAGTATAAAAGAAAATGGTTCCAAGGCTTCAAACGTTTAGGCAATGTTCAGAATTAGTGAGTAGAGAGGTAGGAGGAGAATGGGGCAGGGAACCAGGGTAAGGACTAAGGAAAAGAAAGACTGGCAAAGGGAAAAACAGATGATGAATAAATGGATCAGACTAATGTAAGCTGAATGAGAATATTGTCAGGCTTCATGAGTTGGTGTGTAGGGAACTTGTAAAATATATGGAAAGCAATTGTGATGATCACAATAGTCATAAATAAATGCAAATATTAAGAAGTGATATACAATTATGGAAGTATCATTTTGCTATGTGAAGACAGATCGATTTTGTCATACTATATACTTTCATTCTGGTGAGAGAACACTCTTCAGACTGTGCTACTGAAATCAGAAGGTGTTGGAAAAAGAAATTCTAGTTGTGAAAACAGAAATGTGTTTCTTGTTTCACATTTAATCTTCTTTTAGAATTGCTAGAGTCCAAATCTGAGTTTACAGGATTTCTGAATTGTGTCCCAGGTTACTGGCCATCGCACATGCTACATTTCATGAAAAAGCTATAAGGAATTTTTCAGCTTTTATGTTTTCCAGAGACTAAGCAAACATAATTGGGTTTGGGGATAAAAAACTTAAAAGACAGATTCTGGCAGCTTCTCATTTCTATCATGGTTATTGGCTGCTATTCCCCCTTTAGCGTGAAGTTGGTTTTTTTTTTATAACTTGTCAATCTGTAAACATACCAAACAGTTGCATATTTTAAAGCGTCAAATACCTCACCAGATTTGATGTAGGGGGATGAGAAAGTTTCTGTGTGGAATACTGCCGGACATGTGTAAGTGTTAGAACCAAAGAGTGGTGAAGAGGAGATGCTAGAGAAACTGCAGCTTCAAGCAGGGCATAAATGGGCAAATTATGGGAGAAAGCCAAGTGGAATCATGAGAATTCAAACTGGAATCAGCAATAATCAAACAGGCACTTAACAAAAACTTAGTAAACTATCGGACACTAACAATCACTAAAGAGTAAAAAAAGAGCAGGTAGGAGGAGGATGGGGTTGGATCCTAAATGACCCAACTTATTTTTGTCTCTGAGGCTATTATTACCCAGGTGATGGGACACCTTAGACTTTGGTACCTGATACCTGGTGATTTCTTGGAAAAGGGAAGCCTGGAAAAATAGAGACGATTAACAAATTATGAAGAGTTGGGTTGGAGAGATCATGAATCCAGGTACATTATGTCATATTACTACATTAATAGCCAACTTTATCTACTTGCATATTCTTGGTGACTATGATTGGATTCAACTTCTTTTCCTTCTAGCATAAGTAGAGATTAACGCCAGTTATTTACTCTTTGTTTATTTTCCGAAAATTAACTTTATAAGTCAATTTAGAATTTAGACTTTATAAGTCTCCACATCATAAGAGTAGTTTATCTAGTTTTGAAAGGCTGGGAAAATTGGTGTTCTCAACATCATTAAAATGAGTTTCTGAGCAGGGTTGTTAAGACCATGCTTAATTATTAAACAACACAACAGGAAAAGCAATCCGAAGTCCTGAAAAGTCATTCTTTCTGAAGGTATCTCTGTCTTCACAGAATTCTCTACCTGCACTAGTCATGTACAGCAGAGAAGCTAGTTTCAGAGAGTTGAGCAGTAAATAAATGTCTGTTATTAATTTTTAAAAGTGCTTCAAATAAACATAAAAATATACAATGTCTGAAGTTAATTAAGTTTTGGGGCACATGAGGTGTGCCCCTGAGAGGCTTCTCTTACCTGTGGAAGCAGGACTTGCTTCTTGGTGACAGTGGCTCCTAAGAGCCACCAGGGACCTGGGAGCATATCCTTCCTCACTCCTGCTACTTCCACAGATTAGCTAACTGTTGACCCTGAAAATCAGGACACAGAAAGGATTTGAAAAATAAGGTGATTCATATTCTTTTTTATTTTCAACCCCTCCTCATTTTTCAGTAAGACTAAGGTAGATAGTATTGATAGAATGTGCTGTATTGAGAAATAAAATAAAAATTTAAAAAATAGCTTAGCTTTGTGCAGTATTTTCACTGTTTTGCTGTGTATTAATGCACAAGCTACAAAATGCAAATCACATAATTTTGGTGATTTTGCATGCGAGTTAAATGATCTTATATTTGCATTTAACACCAGCATTATTCATTATAAAGTTGGATGGCAAAATTCATGTTAATAATTGAAAATTTCTCTTTAGTTATAACAATATTAAGCAGCAAATGAAAAACACTGGGGCAGAGGAGAAAAAGAGGAAGGGGAGGAGGGGGAGGGGAGAGAGAGAGCAAGCTGCCACGGAAGAATAAAAGCCTTTATATTTTCATACCTTGAAGGGCACCTTTCCCCTGCTTTTTAACAAAGGAGTCCCGCATTTTCATTTGCACCAAGCCTTGTAAATTATGTAGCTGGCACCGTGCCTGTACCAACATGAAACTATGCACAGCTGTCAAATTTCCTTTTTCCTTTCTTCTCTGAGTCTGTTCCTGAATGGGGATATGGGAGCCACTTTGGAAATACTGCTGTCCCCCACAATGTACACTTAAGATGAGTCTTTAAAAAAATGCATGGGTTTACAAGGTGTTTGACTGCAGAAACCATCTTCTCTCTGCACTGTTTAATATATACAAATTCTTTTTTGTCAGATTAATATAATATTGTTGCATCTGCATCTCAAATGTTGTTATGCATATCTGAGAGAGGAAGTGAAATTCTTGCCCTCAGGTAGAATTATTTTTTTTTCTTATAGTTTATTTACAGCAAATATTAAGAGGACTTAAGATATCACAACTAAGAAGATGTCTATAATTTAATAATGTAATTTTCTACAATTCTAAGAAAAAATATATTTTATTGGAGGTGAGTGTGTAGCATCATGTTAAAATTGTTGAAATGACTTTTTATGTTGTTTAATGACTTTAATGTTGTTGTAACTCAAATTGCCTAGACAGCAGACTTTATTTTTCTTCAATAAACATTTATAGCTTAAATGCCTTAGGACTTTATGTTCCACAACATCTGGCTTATAATAAACACCTTTAGAATTGTCCAACTTGGTTGGCTGTTAACAGTTTTTGACAACTGCTGCATTACAAATTATAGAATAAAATAAAAGGTGTATATCACATAAATAAAAATTATTTTTATTACTGAAAAAACTTAATTAGTATAAATTGTAGAGATTAATCCTTTTAGTTATTTCATTATTTAGTTAACTGTTTTCTTTTTTCTCCTTTTCCTTTTCATCTGAATTCCACGATGGCACACTGATTGTATTGTTAGAAAACAAATGGAAAGATATTTGCTCACGTGTTCATTATTTAGTCAATCAAAAATGTTCCTGAACCACCTAAATCTAATCTGGTTTAGAACAAGGAAAGTTAAAAATTAAATTAAAAAAAATTGCAGATGTCTCCAAGACCACTCAGTAATATGTTTCTTATATTCCAGACACTGGAGGCTCAGGATTCCTGTCCACAGGAAATTTTCTTTTTATTGGTGAGGACCTCTTTACACACGTATTGTGGCCAGTGGCCAGAGGAGGCCTGGCTGAGAGCTGACATCAGAGCTGCACCCGAGCGACAGGATGGGGCATTCTCATACGTGGAGCCCTTCCTCTTCTTGGACGCAGCCCTGCATCTTTCGGCTTCTCGGCCGCCTGTCTTGCTGCCAGCACCTTCTTGGGCTCCATCGTGGCTCCTGGTTCTCCTTATGCAGATGAACATGATATTTTTCAGGGCACGCTAGAGACTTCCTAGAGACTGTCATTTCTCAATCTAGGCCTCTGGATCAATACCTTTTCGGGTAATGAATTTTTGAGAATCTAAAGAAAGACACAGAACTTGTTTCCAGATAAAATGAATATGCTCAGAAACTCTTACATTTTTAGGGGGTGAAAGGAACCTGCTGAAGACTATGCATGAAATTCACAGGCGTGCACAGACTCCAAGTTGAGGACCCCTTTTACTTGCTCTTCTTGGCCAATTTCAACCACACTTATGCACCCATGGCATTGGGCATGCTCTTGTGTTAGCTTCAACTCTATATGTCTGACTGCATTCTGGACATTCCACTGCATGTCCCCAAGTCACCTTGATTTAGTATGTTCAACAAGGAAGTAACACACATCCTGCATTCATCACCATTTCTCCCTTACCTCCCCACCCTCTGACTGCTCCTACATACTGTCTGCTTGGTGAACAGCACCGCCATTGACTAAGCTATGCATCAATCATCCTTGCCTTTTCTTAGGCGCTGCCACAGCTATCATGTTTCTCCTCATTCCCAACACCACATCTGTTTGTCATACTCCTACTGCCTTTATTTCCTTTATTTATGCCTTTTACTTTTTTCCTTGGATATTTTCAGAGTGGAGTGTTGTAGACATCTTGAAGAATGTGGGTTCTTGGAAAAGCCATTCAGAAAAATGGACGAGTTTGTTGATTTTGGACTGCTGAGTAAACGAGTGGTTCAGTCAGTTCTGATTAAGAATAAATTTTCTCCCTCTTTCCTAAAGTAACTTCCTCATGAAAATGCAATGGTTAAAATGTTACTAATGAATAATATTTTTTTGCCTAATCTGAAGAGAGTTATTAATTTTCTCATTGCCTTTTGCATTGGCCAGTTTACACAGGTTCACATCCTTTAATTTCCACATATTTTCATCAGTGTTTCTATTTTTGAATCTCTTCACTATTTTCCTCATACATATTAATGTTTAATTCAGAACTGGATGTTGGACTCTGGTCAATTCAACAATTATATATTCTTGTTCTCAAAAAAATTGGATATTCTATGGTAGAAGGTGGTGACAGAATGCTGATTATATTTACACATGAGATAATTAGGCAATGCAACTTAAGGCCATACAATACAGAATGTAATAAGAATGCTGAAAAACATAAACGATCAAGTCAACATGTCTAGCACTGAGATGGATAGAAAAAAGTGAGACCAATCATGAACCCAATTAAGGGTTGCCTATATGCAGGTCAGGGATTTTTGGTTTCAGGGAAGTCTTAATGGGAAATTATTGTGGCAGTTTAAAGAATGGCTGCCAAAGGAGACTCCTTCCTGTGGTCCTTCCACCTGCAGTTTTATCTTCTGCTGTGCTCGGAGGTGCCCCCTGCAGGGAGGAGCTGAGCTCTGATTCTCCCCCAAGTGGAACAAAGTCTGGTCTTCTACCTCTCTCTTCCAGAGGGAGCAGTTCTGGTCCTATTTCTTTTATATATTGTTTTCTATGAAAGATAAAATTTGAACACAGAGCTTCAGGAGAGAAAAAGAAGGAAAATCATGGTTATGGATAACGAATAAAGTTACTTTGTACATAAACTATTCCTTTTCATTGCATGGATTTTCTATCAAAAGTCAGAATGTTAAAATTTTATTATACACAGCATGTTTACTATATGAATATATGATGAGTCTATGTCAAGAGTTCCAAGGTTTGTAAGATTTTACTGTTTGGGTCTCAAGTGAAAATTTCTTTCATTTTTTTCTACTTGTAATTATGTAGAATTATAGAGTTTAGCCAAGAAAACTCAAGGCAAAGTCTGGGCCACCTTTCTGACTTTGGTGGGTAAGTTACCATTATTTACATTTGATAGATATTATATTCAAGGCTCAAAAAAGTGACTTGTCCAAGATGTGTTATGGATAATAAATGCCAGTGAAAATTAGATCTTTCATATAAATTTGTATAGATTTTGCATTAAATATGCTTGAGTATGCATATTTTGGACACTTTGCTGATTAATATCCAGCAAGATATAAAAAAAGTCAGTGGATTAAATTTCTACAATTTCAACATGGGGGTAATAAATTACTTCATTGCTAGCTATCATTCATTTTTTTTTAAAAAAATTCTTTCATGAATATTTTTCTTTCCTCTTTTTGGTAATCAAAACTGTCTCCCTTGCAGCAAAATTGCATTTTATTTTTCTAATGCCACTTATCATTAATACCTCCTGATTAAATCTTACCTTTGCTCTTCTGAGTCTTACCCTATCAGCTAGCCCTCTCTTTGCCCCTCTATGTTTACCTATCTGTTATTTCCTTTCCTTCATAAAACACTAACCAACTAGCTAGTTGTCTTCTTCTCTACCCAAGATGCCATTATCTTGAGTGACTTCCAGGTCCACAAGAACAACCCATACCATTTTCTAGAAGTTTCTTGACTTTTTCACCTCCCTGATCTTTCTTTCTACTTCATTTTAGCAGGCCTTCTGTGGATACATTGGGGACATGACTAAGAATGCCCCACCTCTGTTTAAAAACAAACAATTCCACTGAGGACCAACTCACCAATCCTTCTGAATACCTTAGGAATATGGTTCCAGTTTATACTCTTCAATCTTATAGGAAATGTGTCCAAGACAGCTAGCTATATATAAAAGATTCATGTTCTCCCTTAATGCAGAGCTTTTGCTAGGAAGTGGCTTTCCAGCCAAGTTATTATATTTCTCAGTTTATCTTGATTTTAGGTGTGGCTACTAATTCTTGCCAAGAACCTGAGTGTAAGTAATGTGTGGCAATTCCAAGTCTAGGTGGTTAAGAAGCAAATATACTTTCTCCAGTTTGCTGGCTGAATATCATGCCCAGCAGTGACCTTGTAAATCATATGTTGAAGATATTCGGTCATCATAACTTCTGTCCTTGCATATTGGAGCAGAACCCCTCATCTCTCCTAATTAGGAACAATCAAGTGAGTGATTATGTTAAGCCATTGGAATACTGGTCTTTGTTACAGCAGCTGGTATTGCCCTATTATTAACTAAATATCTATATCCTTGATATTCCCCAGCCAATCTTGACTTTTATCTCTATCCAATTTATTTATTTATTTATTTATTTAATTTTTTTTTTTTTTTTTTGCTTCTACCACCAAGATCTGCACCTGTGGCGGCTCCACCCGGGCCCGCTCCCTAGGTTTCAAGGATCACTGCAGTGGCCCTCCTACTCCCTGTGGCATAGCGCCCGCCTCTGAGTCCCTCTGGCGCGGGTCACCAACTGCCAGCGACGGCCAGGTATGGGCCCAACGCTCCAGCGCCATCCATTTTCAGGGCTAGCTGATTCGGCAGGTGAGTTGTTACACACTCCTTAGCGGATTCCGACTTCCATGGCCATGGTCCTGCTCTCTATTCAATTTAGATTCTTTGATTAACACTTGTTTTTGACAACCTTTAACCAGGCAAATCTTTGTCCTAATTTATCTCCTGCTGGGAAAATCCACAAACTTGGATCAGTCTAACAGTGATCTATTCTGTTTATATCTCTACTATTCTGTGCTGTTGGGGAATTTTGCGTAACTGTGTAGAGTTGGACCACTACGAATTCATGGTCTCCAACCTCATATGGATACTCAGTGTACCTCAATTATAATTATTTTTTATATTCCCACGTTAACTTGCTCTCAAATTCTCTTTAGTGGTTATTTCAAGTATCCATCTTCAATTCTTTCTGCAGCACACTGCAGTTTTTATTCAACTCCATAACCCCCTAAACCTTTGATCAGCACTGGCTGTATTGATGTCCTCCCTCTCTTTTATTGCATCATTCCCTTAGATTCTGTGACATCCATGACCCTGGTTTCTCTGTTTTTCTGGCTTATTATTCAAAGTCCCTTTGAGGATTTCTCTTTCTCCACCCATTCCTGATGGTTGGTGTTCCTTAAGGTTCTGTAAAAAACTCTTATGTAATAGAATTCTCATCTCTTCCCATCACTAAAAGTTTGTTCCACATACAGATAACTCCCAAAATTCTATCTTCAAGTCCTATCTTCCTTCTAAGCTTCAGAAACTTCTTTCTAACAGTCAGATAAATATTTACATTTCTATACCCACAGCACCTAAAAAAGTCACCATGTCGAAAAATGAGAACATTCTCTCCTGTGCAGCCTGATTCTTCTTGTGTAAAATATTGGAAATGGCATTGTCACCCACCTACTATCTATGTTGGATATTGGTGATTTGATTTATCCTTCCTTTGTCCAAGTTGTCACTTTTATATCTTACCAATATATTGAATCTATCAATTTCTCTTTACCCTATTGCTTCTTCCTTATTGAGAGTATCCTCACCCATTGTGTGGATTATTATGACAGTCTCCATATTGGTCCATGAGTTCAGTCTTGACTCCCTCAATCTATTCTTTACATTGCAGCCTAAATGGTTGTTCTTAAATGTTATTTTTTTCATTTCATTCTCTTGCTTAAAAGTTTTTAAGGAGCTATGACCCCAAATAGTCAAAGAAATCTTGAGAAGAACAAAGCTTGAATCATCATGCTTCCTGGTTTCAAATTATGTTTCAAAGCTATACTAATTAAAACAGTATGATAGTGGCACTAAGACAACAAAGATCAATGGAACAGAATAGAGAGCCCAGAAATAAACCCACGCATATGTGGTCAGTTAATTTATGACAGAGGAATCAAGATTGTACAATGGAGAAAGGACAGTCTCTTCAATAAATGGTACTGAGAAAACTGGACAACCACGTGCAAAAGAATGAAATTGGACCACTATCTTAAACCATATGCAAAGACAAATTCAAAATGAATTAAAAACTTGAACATAAGACATAAAATCATAAAAACTTCTAGAAGAAAAAATAAACAGTACAGTCCTTGACATTGGTCTTGGTCATTATATTTGACAACAAATGTGAAGGCAATAGAAGCAAAAAACAAACAAAAAACCATGCAGGACTACATCTAACTAAAAAGCTTTTTCACAGCAAAGGAAACCATCACCCAAATAAAAAGGCAACCTACTGAATAAGAGAAAATATTTGCAAATCATACATCTGATAAGGGGTTAATATAAAAAAAAATAAAGAACTCATACAACTCAACTGTAAGAAGCCCTCAAACAATCCAACTAAAAAACAGACAAAAGATCTGAATAGACATTTTTTTTCCAAAGACAACTTACACAGGGCCAACATGTACCTAAAAAGTGCTCAACATAACCAATCATCAAATCAAAGCCACAATGAGATATCACCTCACACCTGCTAGACTGGTTATCAAGAGATAAATGTTGGCAAAAGGATGTGGAGAAAAGGAAGTCCTTGTGCATTGTCGATGGGAATATAAATTGGTGTATTCACTATGGAAAACAGTATGGAGATTCTTAAAAATATTAGAAATACAACTACCATATGATCCATAATTCCACATCTGGGTATTTATCTGAATAAAATGTAAACACTAATTTGAAAGTATATATGCTCCCCCATGTTCACTGCAGCATTATTTATAACAGCCAAGGTATGGAAGCAACGTAAGTCCATCTATGAGTAAATGTTATATTTATACAATGAAATATTATTTAGCCACAAAAGGAAGGAAATCTTGCTATTTGCACAGCACAGATGGAATTTGAGGTTATTATGCTAAATGAAATACTGTATGTACATATAAAATCTAAAAAAAATACATACACAAACACCAAGCTTATAGATGAAGAGAACGGAATGGTGTTTGCTAGAGGTAGAATGGTGATTGGAGATGGGGTGGGTGACACTGATGAAGGGAGTCAAAAGGTATAAAATTCCAGTTATAAAATAACTGTCACAGGGATGTGATATACAGCATGGTGACTATAGTCAATAATATCGTGTTGTATATTCGAAAGGCTGCTAAGAGACTAAATCTTGAAAGTTTTAATCAAAGGGAAAAAAATTTGTAACATGTATGGTGATGGATATTAACCAGACTTATTGTGATAATCATTTGGCAGTATATACAAATATCAAATCATTTTGTTGTACACCTAAAATGAATATTATTGATACTTGTCAATTTTGTACCAATAAAATAATCTTTAATAGTTCTTTATTGCTTTAAAAATAAAGCAGCAGTAAGTAATTACTCATATTATAAGGGTAAGCACAGCCAATTATACACATCTATTGATCATTGGTAAATATTGTTCCATAGATTAATATTAGCAACAACATTGTTATAACTATATTTTTATTATCTAAGTCAGGTGTTAGCTTTTTTGCAAAAATCATATAATTTATTCTTGACTGAAAATATTTATGCCTCTATCAGTTGCTGAGAGAGTTTTAAAATCTCCATCTATGATTCTGGAGTCCACTGCTCCATTTTCATTTTTCTTCTTTTATTTAAAAGCTCAGTTATTAGGTGCATACATATTTATGATTATTATATATACTGCTCACAAAATTTAGGGGATATTTCAAAACGAATATGAAGTGATAAAGTATCCCCCAATTTTTGTGAGCAGTGTATTTCTGATATAGTGATCTTTTTATCATTATAAAATGCCCCTCTAGCTCTGATAATATTCTTTGTCTTGATAGCTACTTTATCTGATACTAATATATACTCTAGCCCTTCTCATGCTTATAGTTTTTTATTTAGAAAATTAAATTTATTGGGGTGGCATTGGTCAATAAGAGTACATAGGTTTCAGGTAAACCTTTCTATAGCTTTTGAACTGTTGATTATGTCATTACCCATCACCCAAAGTCAAATCATTTTCTGTCACTGTAAGTAGCATATTTTCTCCAACTATTTAATTTCAACTTATTTTCGTATTTATATTTAAGCTCTATCTCAAAACAGCATACATTAGGGTCTTTAAAAATTCACCCAATAATCTGTCTTATAACAATTCCAGTGCCATGCAGACTTTTCCTGGATGTGGACTTTTCCTGGACTCCTGTTCCTTGGGACAGCTCCTAACAGACTGAATTGGGGTTGGGTTGCATTTATCAGGGACTTGGCATGGTGTTGGGGCCAACTTGGACTTGGTGAACTTGTTAAGGACACTACTCTTTTATGGATTCTTGCTGTATTGGCCAAGAGTTTGCTTAAAGGCTTTAATCACTGTAAAAAAAAACCCCAGAAGACTGGATAAAGAAGATGTGGCACATATACACCATGGTATACTATTCAGCCATAAGAAATGATGACATTGGATCACTTACAACAAAATGGTGGGATCTTGATAACATTATACGAAGTGAAATAAGTAAATCAGAAAAAAACAAGAACTGCAGGATTCCACACATTGGTGGGACATAAAAACAAGACTAAGAGACATGGACAAGAGTGTGGTGGTTACGGGGGGCAGGGGGAGGGAAGGAGGGAGGGGGAGAGGGAGGGGGAGGGGTACAAAGAAAACTAGATAGAAGGTGACGGAGGACAATCTGACTTTGGGTGATGGGTATGCAACATAATTGAATGACAAGATAACCTGGACATGTTTTCTTTGAATATATGTACCCTGATTTATTGATGTCACCCTATTAAAATTAATAAAAATTTATTTATTAAAAAAAACATTTAATGCCATTTTGGTCTAATTAGATTTAGGTCTACCATTTTACTATTTGTTTTCTGTTTGTTATTGGGTTTGTTGTTGTTGTTCCTCCGCTCTTCCTATCTTGCTTCTGATTAGATTAACTGAACACATTTTTCAGAGTGAGCTCCATTTTGTTTATATATTGGGTTTACCTCTTTGTATCAGTTTTAGTAGTTGCTCTTCGGATTACTATATACTATACATCCTTAACTGTCAGTCTACTTAGAGCTAATATTGTATGACTTGATGTAAAATGGGGATACTTTACATCTCTATACTATTCATCTATTACCCTGTCCTGTTATAATTGTTATGTATTATACATCTAGTTATGCTATAAACCTCACAGAAGAGTGCTATAGTTTTTCCTTTAAAATCACATATATTTGAAAGAAATTAATTATCTATTATATTGATATGTTTACCATCTTTGATATTCTTTATTTTTCCTGAAGATTTCAATTTTCATCTGGTATTATTTCTCATCAGCTTAAAGAATCTCCTTTGACTTTTGTTTTAGTGCAGTTGCTGTTAATGACTTCTACTACTTAAAAAAAAATCTGGACATGTCTTTATTAAAGGATATTGTCACTGGATTTAGATGTTTGGGTTTTGTATTCTTTTTCCTTCAGCACTTTAGAGATGTTAATGTGTTCATTCTGATCTCTTTAATTTCTGATCAGAAGCCAGGAGTCAATTGAATCATTATTCAAATTATGTAATTTATTGGTTTCTTTTTCTGGATGCTTTTAAGCAGTGGTGAGATTCAGCTGGTTCACACCAGTTTGGCAGAACTGATACCTCATTTTTTTGTTGAGTTCAGTGAACTGATTGTTAAAATGGCACTTGTTATCAGGGTTTTCTCTAAGATGGGTGTCTGGGCAGCTGCCCAGTGTGAAAATCACATTTACATTCCTTACTCTTTTTTAATGTTTATCAGCACAGCAGTGTATTCTAAGCGCCCATAGTAATGTTCATTCTGTCCATAGGTGAAAAAATTGCAAGTGAGGATGCCAATCAAGAAGCAATATAGAAATATCTTAAATAACAGTTTTATTGTCCTATGTCAGGTATTATTTAATATTTTTTCATTAATATTTTAAAATTCTTTCTTAAAAATAATATATTTTATGTACCTTTTTATTGTTCTCATTTAAGTATTAAATGCATGAAATATTAAATTACTTTTCATATATCATTTTTTTGTACTTAAAAGAGTCATTAGGGCAGAGAACTAGTTGTTAAATTATTTGAATCTCACTATTGCTTTTAAGATTTTCTCTTTATTTTTAAATTCTGTAGTTTAACTATGGTATACTTAAGTGTGTTTATTTTGAATTTATTCTGTTGGAGTATTCTGAGTTTCTTGGATCTGTTAATTTTTTTAAAAAGATTTTTAAATTTTTATTTCTTTTAGAGAAGTGAGAGAAAGAAATGGGGAGGTGCAGGAAGCATCAACTCCCATATGAGCCTTGACCAGGAAGCCAGGGTTTCGAACTGGTGACCTCAGCGTTCCAGATCGACGCTTTATCCACTGCACCACCACAGGCAGGTGATGGGTCTATTAATTTATGTCTTCCATCAAATTTGGGAATTATTTGTTTAGTATTTTATCAAATATTTTTTCTGTTCCATTTTCTGCTTCTGGAATTGCAATTACCCATATATTAAACCTCTGAATGTCCCTCATTCTATTCAAAAGTTGTCTGGCAAGTCTGTCATTTCCAAATACTTTAAAATTAGATCATATCTAGAGATACAGGTTGATATTAAAGACTATTTCTCTCTTCAGTCTAAATATTGGGAAGAAAAAGAAAGCCCAACAAAGTTAAGGTTTAATCTTAGAAAACATGTTTTTCATATATGATTGCTTTGCACACTTAAAATTCAGTTTCTATTTCATTAACCTCCTTAAATATGTTACTATTTTATAAGCCATCTTTGATTTTTTTAAGAACCACAGTATACTACTTAAGCTACAGTAAACTTCTGTGAAAAAAAAGAAAAAGAGCTTTCCCCAAAACCTACATAAAACCTGTAATTACCCTATCTATAAAATCTGTGCAAATTGACTCACCAAAAGAAATGCAGTTTGTTATTCATCTAATGAGCATTTCAGTCGTCCCTCGCCATATCGTGGTTCACTTTTTGTGTTCTCAGTGTATTGCGGATTTTTAAATTGTATCTATCTAATTTTGTATCATGGATTTTTCACTATATCATGAGATTTTGCGGTATACTGTATAGGTATATATATATATTTATATTTATTATTTTAATTATTTCGTGGTAAAATAAGCAAAATAAGTGTGGGAAAGGTTAATAGCAGTGTGTAAAAGGTTTATAAGAGTGGGGGGAGGGTTTATAAAGCCTTAAAATATCTATAAATAATTAAATAAATATAAGGTTGCTACTTCACGGATTTTTGTCTATCGCAGGGGTTTTTTGAAACCTAACCCTCATGATAGACGAGGGGCACTGTATATGCAGGAAGGTATTCTATTTATTATGTTAAATAAGAGATGAGAACTACATATTCTTGGCCTTCAAGGAAGCTGTCCTTTGTCTGATTTTTGCTGGACCTACAGTAACTGATGCAGACACCTCCATATAAGTGGCTGGCCCTAATGCACTGAGGAAGTTACAGGTGTCACAACCACTCTCTACGTATATTGAATTTGGAGAGGGGGGTGGGAATTGTTATACACGTGTGAACTAGATTCTCCAGTGTTCTTGCATAATAATTATTTTCAAATATGAAAAAAAAAAAACCCGCAAAAACTGCAACAGTAAACATTTCAAAATTTTTTTATGTTCAGATACTGAGCCTTCATAAGGTTGACTTACCTCAGATTTGCCGCACTCATTGTGGACTTCATGTGGATCACATTTTCTGGGTAAGAAGGTTACAGCTATTAAGTGTTGACGTGAGACTTGAAACCAGCTCTACTGGGTAACAATCAGAACTCCTGTAGAAAGTCAGCCATCTGGGTTCCGATATGCTGTAAAAGATGAAGATTTACGTGATCCTTAGTTAACCTGTCCTATGCCCCTCCCTTAAGGAATACTCTGTCGTAGTCTGTGGCTGTATTAGGCTTCCCGGAACATGCCGTTCTCAAAAAACCTGATGTGTTCCAATGTTCTGTGTAGGGCTGTGATTTACAATTTAAACTTTGAGTTGTACTCTGAGTTAACCACAAATTCCACAAAACTTGGGTCCACCAAATGGGGTTGGGGTGTGGGAGGAAATAATCTTCTTTCGGTAATTTTTTATTTGGGCAGTGCTTTCTCTATGTTTCATATTAAAGCCTTTATTTGCTTTGACTTGGAAGGAGTTTTCTGACAGAGCATATTGCTTGGTCAAGCAAGTGACCTGAAATATGCATTAGAATTGTGAAATGTCTTGTGAAATGGCCGATCCCTAGAGTGGAACCAGTTAGTCTTTGATGTAAATGGCAGTGGATGCAAGGATGCAGGGGCTCTACTTCAGGTGTTGCTAAAGCCTCCTCAAATAGGATCAAACTTGGAAAGTTAATTGCAATGCAAAGAGTACCGTTTCTGCTCATGCCAAGGGAGTCACTGAACTGATTTTATAAATTTAAAGAACGTGAGCAGTGCCTCAGCCTAAAACCCACTCAGGTTTCATGGATCTTGCATGATCTTTGACAATTCCAGATACACCTGTATCCAAATTTTAAGTTATTGTATTTTCTATAGATGCAGTGATTGTCCCGGGGTAGCTCTGTTATCAACCTTCTGGTGTGTTTTATGTTGTTCATTTGGAAAGTCGAATCAAAGAAAGGTGATATAGCACTTTTGCTTTTAACAGTTACAGTTAAACTATCCTGTAACTTTTAGTGCTTAAAGGGAACCTCAGGGAGATACCCAGGATTACTGAAAAGTTTCCTTCCATCTACAGGCAGTCCCTAGGTTACAAACAAGACAGGTTCTCTGGATTTGTTAAGCTGAATTTGTATGTAAATTGACACAGGTATAGTTACCTATTAAACACAACTTAGACAGATGTTTGTCTTAACGTAGTATTTATTTTTACTTTCTGTGCCTATAAATACTTAAACATTTTCAAACCTACAGAACCTATCTCGATTGTAACCTGGGAGCTGCCTGTAATGAGATATAGTAGTCTGGTAATTCCCTAGCTTTGTATCTTTGGTTCAATAGAAATATTTCACAGTGATAGATGACCATTGATGCAGAGTCTGGGTTTCTCTGTAATAAATCCCTTTGCCAAGTGACAGGGGTTGCAGACTTGCTACTGGCAAGAGTGAAGCAAATGGGTGAGTAAAACTACCCTATGTGCATATCTCTGTGGAAGTTTAGTCTTGATAAAGGTCTTAACACAGGAATCAGACTCCTGGCAGGCGGTGGTGGTGGGGGGGCGGCATACAGGACCTCCTGACAGAACCTGCTAACCATTCCTGGGCAATAATATTATTTGAGTTGGCAGGCAAGATGCTTGCCTTCTGATATGTTTGAGTAAGTTGCCTAGCAAGCCAAGGAGGGGTTGAATGATTAAACAAAGAACAAAGGATTCTTGGTTAAACTGAAGACTTCATTTGGGAACCAGAACTTTTAACAAAACTCTTGGGCCTTGAGCCACACATTTTCCCTGAAAAGTATGCATTTTTTCCAGTAGAATTTTGTTGAGGGTTATGTTATCGAGGAATGAACTGAGATAGATATGTGGAACTTATTTAATGGCATATGGTATTAGAAATATGAAGACCTGCAGGAGATTTAAAACCAACTCTTATTACAACTTTTTTAAAAATGGAGAAATTATTAAAAAGCATACAAATCATGTTTTAATAGGCTGTCCATTGTACCATTTCTTTCTTTAAATTCTCAGGCATGGTTTGGTGGTGCAAGAACTTTGCAACACTAACAAATTTAATGAAAAGTAAATACGTGGGGAAAAATAAACGAGTCACATGGTTAACATGTGAAGGTAGCAGAATCTAAAGATTGGGGTTGCAGTTACAAGCAAGAAGACCAGGCAAGTTCTACTGGCAACATAAATGGTATTCCAGGAGGACTGGATCTTCGCCGGCACCACACAGTGCTACTTTACAATACATCTAAGGAAAAGTGTCTGAGCAATTTCTGTTGGATAGTTAATTTTTATTGCAACTAGGTTTTATGTAAGAAAGAGAGGGAGAAGGAAAGAGAAAGAGAGGAAGAAAGAGATAAAAAATAGAAAAAAGTTGATTGGAAGTAGAATTTTATACATCTCAATACATTTGTAAAAAATATTTTTAATTTTTTTTATCCAAAATAAAACATGAATGTATGGCCAGGGGGCTGCTGCCATTATGGCCATTCACATGCAGGTTCTCACTGAATTTGGAAAGACGGTAAAGAAATAGTGGAGCCAAAAAATGGTGGGCCATTCCTTTATTAAAGTCTCGCACTGGCCGAGGAGCAAACACACAGGGCTCCCAAAGCCCTGACACATTCTCTGGTTCCACAACCAGGAGAATCTTCTCCGGTTCCTCCTGGAATTAAAGGCCCCACAAGCCTAAGAAGGGCTCCCAAAGCCCCTCAGCTCTGGTTCCCCACCTGCACACCTTCTCTCTCTCTGCCAACATGGATTCTCCTTCAGCGCTCTGCATTCTCTCTGCTCTCCTTGCAAAAACTGGCTGAGGCCACAAATCCCCCTTCTCCAGCAAACATTAGCAAAACAATGCCCCTCTCAAGCAGGGAGGTAATTTGCAATTTCACAGACCATATGTATCTGGCGCTGCCCAGCACCATTTTTTTTAACAATAAAAGCGAGCAAACTCAAAAAATATAAATTTTACAGACTCATTTGCTCAACATTTCACCCCTTTTGCTCACTTTGCAATCCACACCACAGGCAATCCTGTGCAGGGAATGAGGTACATTGTACAAACAAATTATAGCAATAGCACAAGTCATACAATTTCAACAATTATCAATACAAAGGTACCCTTCACCAGTCTCCCTGAGCACTTTGCCTAAAGTGCAAAATGTCTTTGAAGCTTCTCTTCAACTGGATGAAAAGCTTCCTGGTGCAGGAGGGCCTCTACCAGAGCTGCCCTCTACCCCATCAGGGTTTCTTACATTATCCAAAAGCCGCATGTCCATTCAACAAGGGAGCTGCTACCTCCTCTGGTCAGTCCACGAGTCAGTCCACGCACATGGGACTTCAGGCCTCCCCCTTCATCCCTGCCATCATGGCGGCTCTGAAGATGCTGCCCCAAGGAGGAGCACGTGGCAATGGTGGTCCACATTTCCACCTCTGCTCCAGAGCCATCCACCCCTATGTCCCATAATCGCAGCCAGCAAACCTACCAGGGGCGTAGTAGGTACTCTTTGCTGCTGGGCTTTTATGTTCTGGAGGCTGTGGACGGCAGCTTCAGCCACAGCCTCCTCACCCTCAGAAGAGGAGCTGGAAATGCCTGCTCCCACCGACTCAAAGCCAGTCCGCCGGCATGGCTCCATCTTAGGCTCCTGCGGCTGCTGGCTTTCGTAAAGCCGAACCCACAGTTGTTTCTCCAACAACTGCTTTTGTCAATGTTCAACTTCCAGGGCAAACTGCAGCTAACAAATGCATGCAGCCTCCTTCTCCAGAGCCAGCTCCAGCTCCAGGTGCCACTGGTTCTCAGCTTGCCTCGGTTTGCAACTCATCCTGGAGCTTCCGACATCTGGCAGTCTCTTGCCCAGAGCTCTCGGTTTCCTCTCACAGGGCTGTAAAAAACAGCCAGTCCACGGTCCCCAAAAGAGCAGCCATGGGGAACCACAATAACCAGTCCTCTACCACCCCCATCAAGGGTGGTGGCGGCTCCATAGTGATCTGATCCAAATCGTGCCACAAACTACGCCAGATGCAAGGCCAACAGCTGCCGTCGTCATGCCCGTGCACATATAGGTTCTCACTGGATTCAGGCAGATGGTAAAGAAACAGTGGAGCCAAAAACTGGTGGGCCATTCCTTTATTAAATCTCACACCAGCAGACGAGCAAACACACAGGGCTCCCAAAACCCTGCCACATTCTCTGGTTCCACAACCAGGAGAATCTTCTCTGGTTCCCTCTGGAATCAAACCCTCCCACAAGCCTAAGTAGGGCTCCCAAATCCCCTCAGCTCTGGTTCCCCATCTGAAATGAACATCAACCATTTTCAACCTGTGTGCCACAAGAATCTTCAAAACATGCAATACCTGACTATTTAGTCAGGGGCACTGACTTCTTTTCCCTTACACTGTCAAATAAAAAAAATGACAACAGCCAACACAACAAGAGCCCTCCAGTGTGAATGGAAAAAAATTACACTTTTTTTTGGTTGATTGGTAAAAAATATAATGTTTTTGATGTGCTGCAGAATTTAATAATTAGTTTATGTGTGCTATGAGATGAAAAGGTTGAACATTGCTGATGTGCATGGTTGAGTTGATAATCAGTGTAATTAATGATTAGTAATGAAAAACTCTCAGTCATAACTCTTGTTTTTTTTATTATTAAATTTAATGCAGTGACATTGATAAATCAGGGTACATATGTTCTGAGAAAACATCTCCAGATTATTTTGACATTTGATTGTGCTGTATACCCATCCGCCAAAGTCAAATTGTCTTCTGTCACCTGCTATCTGGTTTTCTTTGTGCCCCTCCCCTCCCCCACCCCTCTCTCTTCTTCCTCCCCCCATCTCCCCTCCCCCCACACCCTCCATCCCTATTGCCATCACATTCTTGTTCATGTCTCTGACTCTCATTTTTATGTCCCATCTATGTATGGATTCATATAGTTCTCAGTTTTTTCTGATTGACTTATTTCACTCCGTATAATGTCATCAAGGTTCATCCATGTTATTGTAAATGATCCGATGTCATCATTTCTTATGGTTGAGTAGTATTCCATAGTGTATATGTACCAAAGCTTTTTAATCCACTCGTCCTCTGACGGACACTTGGGCTGTTTCCAGATCTTTGCTATTGTGCACAATGCTGCCACAAACATGGGGGTGCATTTCTCCTTTTGGAGCCGTTCTATGGTGTTCTTAGGGTATATTCCTAAAAGTGGGATAGCTGGGTCAAAAGGCAGTTCGATTTTCAGGTTTTTTTTGTTGTTTTTTTTTTTTGTATTTTTCTGAAGGTGGAAACGGGGAGGCAGTCAGACAGACTCCCGCATGTGCCTGACCGGGATTCACATGGCACGCCCACCAGGGGGCGATGCTCTGCCCATCTGGGGCGTCGCTCTGTCGCGATCAGAGCCACTCCAGTGCCTGGGGCAGAGACCAAGGGGCCATCCCCAGCGCCCGGGCCATCTTTTGCTCCAATGGAGCCTTGGCTGCGGGAGGGGAAGAGAGAGACAGAGAGGAAGGAGAGGGAAGGGTTGGAGAAGCAGATGGGTGCTTCTCCTATGTGCCCTGGCCGGGAATCGAACCCAGGACTCCCGCACACCAGGCCAATGCTTTACAACTGAGCCAACCGGCCAGGGCTGATTTTCAGTTTTTTGAGGAATCTCCATACTGTTTTCCACAGTGGCTACACCAGTCTGCATTCCCATCAGCAATGCAGGAGGGTTCCCTTTTCTTTACATCCTCACCAGCACTTATTCTGTGTTGTTTTGTTGATGAGCGACATTCTGGCTGGTGTGAGGTGATATCTCATTGTGGTTTTAATTTGCATTTCTCTAATCATTAGTGATGTTGAACATTTTTTCATATGCCTATTGACCATCTGTATGTGCTCTTTGGAAAAGTGTCTATTCATTTCTTTTTCCCATTTTTTGATTGGATTGTCTTCCTGGTGTTGAGATTTACAAGTTCTTTATAAATTTTGGTTATTAGCCCCTTATTAGACGTATTGTCAAATATGTTCTCCCATTGTGTAGTTTGTCTTTTTATTTTGTTCTTATTGTCTTTGGCTGTGCAAAAGCTTTTTAGTTTGATATAGCCCCATTTGTTTATCCTGTCTTTTATTTCACTTCCCTGTGGAGATAAATCAGCAAATATATTGCTCCAAGAGATGTCGGAGAGCTTACTGCCTATGTTTTCTTCTAAGATGCTTATGGTTTCACAGCCTACATTTAAGTCTTTTATCCATTTTGAGTTTATTTTTGTGAGTGGTGTAAGTTGGTTGTCTAGTTTCATTTTTTTGCAGGTAGCTGTCCAATTTTCCCAACACCATTTGTTGAAGAGGCTGTCTTTACTCCATTGTATTTCCTTACCTCCTTTGTCAAATATCAGTTGTCCATAGAACTGTGGGTTTATGTCTGGGTTCTCTGTTCTGTTCCATTGATCTATATGCCTGTTCTTATGCCAGTATCATGCTGTTTTGAGTACAATGGCCTTGTAGTATAACTTGATATCAGGAAGTGTGATACCCCCCACTTTATTCTTCTTTTTTAAGATTGCTGAGGCTATTCGTGTTCTTTTTTGGTTCCATATAAATTTTTGGAATATGTGATCTATATCTTTGAAGTATGTCATTGGTATTTTAATTGGTATTGCATTGAATTTATAGATTGCTTTGGGTAATATAGACATTTTAATGATGTTTATTCTTCCTAACCATGAGCATGGTTTTTGCTTCCACCTGTTTGTATCTTCCTTGATTTCTTTTATCAATACTTTGTAATTTCAGAGTACAAGTCTTTAGTCTCCTTGGTTAAGTTTACTCCTAGGTACTTTATTTTTTTGGTTGTAATAGTGAAGGGGATTATTTCCTTAATTTCTCTTTCTGACTGTTCATTGTTGGCATATAAAAATGCCTCTGATTTCTGAGTATTGATTTTATATCCTGCCACTTTGCTGATTTCATTTATCAGGTCCAGTAGTTTTTTGACTGAGACTTTAGGGTTTTCTATATACAATATCATATCATCTGCAAATAATGATAGTTTTACTTCTTCTTTTCCAACTTGAATGCCTTTTATTTCTTCTTCTTGTGTGAGTGCTGTGGCTAGGACTTCCAGAACTATGTTGAATAAGAGTGGTGAAAGGGGGCACCCCTGCCTTGTTCCTGATCTTAAGGGGATTGCTTTTAATTTTTGCCCATTGAGTATGATGTTGGCTGTGGGTTTGTCATAGATGGCTTTTATCATGTTGAGGTATGTCCCCTGTATTCCCACTTTGCTGAGAGTTTTGATCATGAATGGGTGCTAGATTTTATCAAATGCTTTTTCTGCATCTATTGAAATTATCATGTAGTTTTTCTCCTTCTTTTTGTTTATGTGATGAATCACATTGATTGATTTATGAATGTTGTACCAGCCTTGCCTCCCCAGAATAAATCCCACTTGATCATGGTGTATGATTTTTTCCATATATTGTTGGATCCGGTTTGCTAATATTTTGTTGAGGATTTTAGCATCTATATTCATCAGAGATATTGGCCTATAATTTTCTTTTTTTGTGTTGTCTTTGCCTGGTTTTGGAATCAGAATTATGCTCACCTCATAAAAGGAGTTTGGAAGTCTTCCTTCCACTTGAATTTTTTGAAATAGCTTGAGAAGGATAGGAGTTAGTTCTTCTTTGAATATTTAGTGGAATTCAGTTGTGAAGCCATCAGGCCCAAAAACTCCCAACTTTTCTTTGTTGGGAGTTTTTTGATAACTGTTTCGATCTCATTTGGTAATTGGTCTGTTTTAGGTTTTCTGATTCTTCCAGATTGATTTTTGGAAAATTGTATGTTTCAAGGAATTTGTCCATTTCATCTAGGTTGTCTAGTTTTTTGGCATACAGTTCTTCATATTATTTTCTTACAATATTTTGTATTTCTGTTGTGTCAGTTGTTATTTCTCCACTCTCATTTCTAATTTTATTTATTTGAGTCCTCTCCCTCTTTTTCTTGGTGATTCTAGTTAAAGGTTCATCAGTCTTGTTTACCTTTTCAAAGACCAGCTCCTAGCTTCATTGATCCTCTGTATTGTTTCTTTAGCCTCTATGTCATTTATTTCTGCTCTGATCTTTATTATTTCCTTCCTTCTACTACATTTGGGCTTTACTTGCTGTTCATTTTCTAGTTCTTTTAGATGCAGGGTTAAGTTGTTTATTTGAGCTTTTTCTAGCTTCTTAAAGTGTGCCTGTAGTGCTATGAACTTCCCTCTCAGTACCGCTTTTTTTTTTATAAATAAATTTTTATTTTAATGGGGTGACATCAATAAATCAGGGTACATATATTCAAAGAAAACATTTCCAGGTTATCTTGTAATTTAGTTCTGTTGCATACGCATCACCCAAAGAGAGATTGTCCTCCATCATCCTCTATCCAGTTTTCTTTGTACCCCCCCTCTCCCCCCTTCCCTCCCCCCACCCCCCATAAACACCACACTCTTGTCCATGTCTCTTAGTCTCGCTTTTATGTCCCACCAATGTATGGACTCCTGCAGTTCTTGTTTTTTTCTGATTCACTTATTTCACTCTGCATAATGTTATCAAGGTTCCACCATTCTGCTGTAAGTGATCCGATGTTTTCGTTTCTTCTAGCTGAATAGTATACCATGGTGTATATGTGCCCCACCTTCTTTATCCAGTCTTCTATTTTTTTTTGACAGTGATTAAAAGCCTTTAAGCAAACTCTTGGCCAATACAGCAAGAATCCATAAAAGAGTAGTGTCCTTAACATGTTCACCAAGTCCAAGTTGGCCCCATCACCATGCCAAATCCCTGAAAAATGCAACCCAACCACAGTTCAGTCTGTTAGGAGATGTCACAGGGAGCAGGAGTCCAGGAAAAGTCCACACAGGAAAAGTCCGCATGGCACTGGAATTGTTGTCACCATTCTATACTTTGCAGCTCATGTCCAAGTCCCAATGACCACTGCTTCTAGCTGGTAATGATTCAGGTAGACTGGAAAAGCCATTTGCAGCATGCGTGGATATGGAGCTTCTGTTCTCCTCTGCCTGGAGAGTTGAGACCAGGTTGCTTTTCCCTGGAGCTCTGCGACTGTGGCATGGTAAAGAGAACCTTGGGATACACTAAGCTGGGTGGCAAAGGTAAATTCATAATACAAGTTGGCAAAAGGGGGAAAGAGAGCTCTAAATTAGGAGTAGGTCCCAGCCTGAAATATGAGTGGGACGTTGAGGTAGGAGGGATAAAGGAAACACTATATATTAAGCAAAGCAGCAGAAAATAGGACTATCAACACCCACAACAGAGATCTTTGAGGGAAGAATAAAAAACCTGACTATTCAGGCAAAACATAGTTAAGTGGCCCTTGTGCAAATGAGATCAGTTTACCTGCTTCTTGGAATAAATACCCTAGGCTCGTCCACAGTGTCATAGATGGGGCCGATGGCCCTGGGCACCTTCAGCCTTCAGTGGCAAACCCCAGCTTTCTGGGCAAGGTTAGGTCATAGGTGGCTGGAGCAGGGCTGGAAGAGACTGAACCCTCCCTTAGAGGAGCGAGGGGGAAGCCTACCTTCCAGTGTCCCTGTTTCCTCACAACAGAGGCATGTAAACTGGCAGGCTTTAGCTCAATGACCTTCCTTTCCACTATTGAAGCAGGACCCAGATGGCATCCTATGAGACCCCTTTGGGGCGTTGGAGCCTTTAAGGGTGTATCCTAAAAGCTGGTAGTTCCCCTGATCTCTATTGGGCTTTTTCTGCCTCTAGGTATCTTAAAAGCCATGCTCAGAAGATCTCGCTGAGAGGTTTGAGGATCTCCATCTGCCTATATAAATCTTTTCCATATATCTGGAGCTATTTGGAAAAAGGACAAAACAGTGTTATTAGCTGGATCTAATAAAGAAGGTAGTAGTTTGCAGGCGAAAAAGATTTGGTGTCTCCTGTTCATCAGCCTTCAAAAGAAATGTAAATTTTTTTTTTAAGTAAAAAGCACGATATGGTAGACCCGGAGGAGTCATTGGCTTGGTGTGCAGGATTCCCGGGTTCGATTCCTGGCCAGAGCACATAGGAGAAGTGCCCATCTACTTCTCCACCCCTCCCCCTCTCCATCCTCTCCGTCTCTCACTTCCCCTCCCGCAGCCAAGGCTCCACCAGAGCAAAGCCACCCTGGGCACTAAGGATGGCCCCATGGCCTCCACCCCAGTTGCTAGAATGGCTCTGGTTGTAACAGAGCAACACCCCAGATGGGCAGAGCATTCCCCCCTGGTAAGCATGCCAGGTGGATCCCAGTCAGGCACATGCGGGAGTCTGTCTGACTGCCTCCCCATTTCCATCCTCAGAAAAATACAAAAAAAAAAAAAAAAAAAAAAGGGCATTCCCTTGTGTTAAAGCTCCAGGGAGCATGAAGTGAGCTTGAGTATGTCCTATGAAACATGGAGCTCTATGTTGACATATAAGTCTTTGAAGAAGGAGGCACTGCTGAAATAGTTCATCAGCATTTGTCCCTAAGACAGCAGTCTTTATAGTGGAAACACCATAAGTAAATATTTGCTGTCTGTCTATAGATTAAAGGGGGAATATGGCAAATGCTGAAAAGCCATGATCTTTGTGCCCCTCCCCTCCCCCAACCCCTTCCTCTCCTCCCCCCACCCTGTACCCCCAACACTGTTGTCCATGTCTCTGAGTCTCATCTTTATGTCCCACCTATGTATGGAATCATATAGTTCTTAGTTTTTTCTGATTTACTTCTTTCGCTCAGTATGTTATCAAGGCCCATCCATGTTGTTGTAAAAGATCCCATGTCATCATTTCTTATGGCTGAGTAGTATTCCATAGTATATATATACCAAAGCTTTTTAATCCACTCGTCCTCTGATGGACACTTGGGCTGTTTCCATATCTTTGGTATTGTGAACAATGCTGCCATAAACATGGGGGTGCATTTCTTCTTTTCAAACAGTGCTATAGTGTTCTTGGGGTATATTCCTAACAGTGGTATAGCTGGGTCAAAAGGCAGTTCGATTTTTAATTTCTTGAGGAATCTCCATACTGTTTTCCACAGAGGCTGCACCAGTCTGCATTCCCACCAGCAGTGCAGGAGGGTTCCCTTTTCTCCACATCCTCGCCAGCACTTATTCTGTGTTGTTTTATTGATGAGCGCCATTCTGACTGGTGTGAGGTGATATCTCATTGCGGTTTTAATTTGCATTTCTCTAATCATTAGTGATGTTGAACATTTTTTCATATGCCTATTGGCCATCTGTGTGTCCTCTTTGGAGAAGTGTCTATTCATTTCTTTTGCCCATTTTTGGATTGGATTGTTTGTCTTCCTGGTATTAAGTTTTACAAGTTCTTTATAAATTTTGGTTATTAATCCCTTATCAGACGCAATGTAAAATATATTCTCCCATTGTGTAGTTTGTCTTTTTATTCTGTTCTTATTGTCTTTAGCTGTGCAGAAGCTTTTTAGTTTGATAAAGTCCCATTTGTTTATCCTGTCTTTTATTTCACTTGCCTGTGGAGACAAATCAGCAAATATATTGCTGCAACAGATGTCAGAGAGCTTACTGCCTATGTTTTCTTCTAAGATGCTTATGGTTTCACGGCTTACATTTAAGTCTTTTATCCATTTTGAGTTTATTTTTGTGAGTGGTGTAAGTTGGTTGTCTAGTTTCATTTTTTTGCAGGTAGCTGTCCAATTTTCCCAACACCATTTGTTGAAGAGGCTGTCTTTACTCCATTGTATTTCCTTACCTCCTTTGTCAAATATCAGTTGTCCATAGAACTGTGGGTTTATTTCTGGGTTCTCTGTTCTGTTCCATTGATCTATGTGCCTGTTCTTATGCCAGTACCATGCTGTTTTGAGTACAATGGCCTTATAATATAACTTGATATCCGGAAGTGTGATACCTCCCGCTTTATTCTTCCTTTTCAAGATTGCTGAGGCTATTTGTGTTCTCTTTTGGTTCCATATAAATTTTTGGAATATGTGTTCTATATCTTTGAAGTAAGTCATCAGTATTTTAATCGGTATTGCATTGAATTTATAAATTGCTTTGGGTAATATAGACATTTTAATGATGTTTATTCTTCCTAACCATGAGTACGGTATATGCCTCCACTTATTCGTATCTTCCCTGATTTCTTTTATCAATGTTTTATAATTTTCCGAGTACAAGTCTTTAATCTCCTTGGTTAGATTTATTCCTAGGTACTTTATTTTTTTGGTTGCAATGGTAAAGGGGATTTATTCCTTGAGTTCTCTTTCTGACAGTTCATTATTAGTGTATAAAAATGCCTCTGATTTCTGACTATTGATTTTATATCCTGCCACCTTGACGAATTCATTTATCAGGTCTAGTAGTTTTTTGACTGAGACTTTAGGGTTTTCTATATACAATATCATATCATCTGCAAATAATGATAGTTTTACTTCTTCTTTTCCAATTCGGATGCCTTTTATTTCTTTTTCTTGTCTGATTGCTGTGGCTAGGACTTCCAGAACTATGTTGAATAAGAGTGGTGAAAGGGGGCACCCCTGCCTTGTTCCTGATCTTAAGGGGATTGCTTTTAATTTTTGCCCATTGAGTATGATGTTGGCTGTGGGTTTGTTATAGATGGCCTTTATCATGTTGAGGTATGTTCCCTGTATTCCCACTTTGCTGAGAGTTTTGATCATGAATGGGTGCTAGATTTTATCAAATGCTTTTTCTGCATCTATTGAAATTATCATGTGGTTTTTCTCCTTTCTTTTGTTTATGTGATGAATCACATTGATTGATTTGTGAATATTGTACCAGCCTTGCCTCCCAAGAATAAATCCCACTTGATCATGGTGTATGATTTTTTCCATATATTGCTGGATCCGGTTTGCTAATATTTTGTTGAGGATTTTTGCATCTAAGTTCATCAGGGATATTGGCCTATAATTTTCTTTTTTTTGTGTTGTCTTTGCCTGGTTTTGGAATCAGAATTATGCTCGCCTCATAAAAGGAGTTTGGAGGTCTTCCTTCCTCTTGGATTTTTTGAAATAGCTTGAGAAGGATAGGAGTTAGTTCTTCTTTGAATATTTGGTAGAATTCACTTGTGAAGCCGTCAGGCCCAGGACTTTTCTTTTTTGGGAGTTTTTGATAGCTGTTTCAATCTCATTTGTTGTAATTGGTCTGTTTAGGTTTTCTGATTCTTCCAGATTGATTTTTGGAAGATTATATGATTCAAGGAATTTGTCCATTTCATCTAGGTTGTCTAGTTTTTTGGCATACAGTTCTTCATAGTATTTTCTTACAATATTTTGTATTTCTGTTGTGTCAGTTGCTATTTCTCATCTTTTATTTCTAATTTTATTTATTTGAGTCCTCTCTCTTTTTTTCTTGGTGAATCTCGTTAAATGTTCATCGATCTTGTTTACCTTTTCAAAGAACCAGCTCCTGGTTTCATTGATCCTCTGTATTGTTTCTTTAGCCTCTGTGTCATTTATTTCTGCTCTGATCTTTATTATTTCCTTCCTTCTACTAGCTCTGGGCTTTACTTGCTGTTCTTTTTCTAGTTCTTTTAGATGCAGGGTTAAGTTGTTTATCTGAGCTTTTTCTACCTTCTTGAGGTATGCCTGTAATGCTATAAACATCCCTCTCAGGACTGCTTTTGCTGTGTTCCATAAATTTTGAGTTGCTGTATGCTCATTATCGTTTGTTTCTAGGAATTTTTAAATTTCTTCTTTGATCTCAATGTTAACCCATTCATTATTTAATAACGTGCTATTTAGTTTCCAAGTGTTTGAATGTTTTTCAATTTTGCTATTGTGGTTGATTTCTAGTTTAATGCCATTGTGATCAGAGAAAGTGCTTGATATGAGTTCAATCTTCTTAAATTTGTTGAGACCACTTTTGTGCCCTAACATGTGGTCTATTCTAGAGAATGTACCATGAGCGCTTGAAAAGAATGTATATTCTGCTGTTTTAGGGTGAAAGGTTCTGAAGATATCTATTAAATCGAGTTGATATAATATGTCCTTTAAGTCTGCTGTTTCTTTGTTGATTTTCTTTCTTGAGCATCTATCTAATGATGTTAATGGGGTATTGAAATCCCCTACTATTATAGTATTGCTGTTGATCTCGCCCTTTAAGTCCATCAAAGTCTGCTTTATATATTTAGGTGCTCCTATATTAGGTGCGTAGATATTTATAATGGTTATATCTTCCTTTTGGATTGCTCCCTTTATCATTATGTAGTGACCTTCTTTATCTCTAACTATGGTCTTTGTTTTAAAGTCCATTTTGTCTGATATAAGTATTGCTACCCCAGCTTTTTTTTCATTTCCATTTGCGTGAAATATTTTTTTCCATCCTTTTATCTTCAGTCTTTGTGCATCTTTTGATTTAAGGTGTGTCTCTTGTAGACAGCATATGTATGGGTCCTGTTTTCTTATCCACGCAGCTACCCTATGTCTCTTGATTGGATCATTTAATCCATTAATATTTAAGGTTATTACTGATATGTAGATGTTTATTGCCATTTTCTTCTTTAAAACTGTTTTCTTCTTTTGCTATATTCTTTTTTTCCTTTGATCTGTTTACAACAGGTCCCTTAGCATTTCTTGCAGCCTTGGTTTGGTTGCAGTGAATTCCTTGAGTTTTTTTTTGTCTGTAAAGCTTTTTCTTTCTCCTTCAATTTAAATGATAACCTTGCTGGATAAAGTAGTCTTGGTTGTAGGTTCTTGTTCTGTATTACTTTGATTATTTCTTGCCATTCCCTTCTGGCCTCAAGTGTTTCTGTTGAGAAGTCAGAAGTCAACCTTATGGGGCTCCTTTGTAGGTGATAGTCTTTTTTTCTCTAGCAGCCTTTAATATCTTCTCTTTATCATTTAGCTTTGGTATTTTAATTATGATGTGTCTTGGTGTTGGTTTCTTTGGGTTTCTCCTTAATGGAGTTCTCTGTGCTTCCTGAACATGTGAAATGCTTTCCTGCCTTAATTGGGGGGAAGTTTTCCGCTATGATATGTTTGAACAAAGTCTCTATCCCTTGTTCTTTCTATTCTTTTTCAGGAACCCCTATGATGTGGTTGTTATTTCTCTTCATGTTGTCACACAACTCTCTTAGAGTTTCCTCAGACTTTTTGAGTCTCTTTTCTTTTTTCTGCTCTTCTTCCGTGCCTTTATTTATCGTGTCCTCTAACTCGCTGATTCGATTCTCTGCTTCATCCATCCTGCTTTTAATTCCTTCCATTGTATTCTTTATTTCAGATATTGTATTTGTCATTTCTGACTGATTCTTTTTTATTATTTCAATGTCCTTTTTTATATTTGTTATCTCTTTATTTAGGTTTTTGTAATGGCCATCTATAGTTCTAATATCTTTGAGCATCCTAACAATCGTTATTTTAAACTCTGCATCTGGTAATTTGGTTATATCTGATTCACTTAGGTCCATTTCTGGGGATTTCTCTTGGTTTATTTGTGTTGTATTTCTCTGCCTGCGCATTTTCTCTTCGCGAGAGTGGCTGTGATCACGCGCTCAGGTGTACAAGCGTTGGTGGCCTTGGCCTTTGCCCCGCCCCCATGTGTGACATTATGTTCGGTCCAGAGGGCACTGGCGAGCACCTTTGCTCAGCTGCGGGTCTCCGCCTGTTTCCGGGCTTTCGCCCTGCCCTTGCAGGAGGAGCCCGCTCGAGGGACGGCTGCTAGCCTTGGCTCTACACCCGGGCAGGACTGCGTGCCCAAGCTCAGCTCAGTAGTGGAACTCTGCCTCTTCTGGGCTTTTGGCTCCACCCCCGCGGGAGGAGCCAGCTACCAAGTCAGACCGCAAGCCTGGGTTGCACGGGCGGGGCAAGGCTGTGCTCCTGCACCCTTGATCTGGGGCTGGTCTCCACCCTTTCCGGTGTTCCCGCCCTTCTCCCGCAGGCTGGATTACAGGCTGCCGGCAGCTGAGCTTGACAGCTTTTGCATGCCCCCTTCTCCCCAGCCGGGCAATATTGAGCTCACACCTGAGCCCAGTGGTGGTCAGCTGGCTTCCGCCCCTGCCAGCAGAACCACGCATTTGTCTCCCACTGCCGCCCGCCCTGCGGCGAGCCCTCAGCCGAGTAGGTGGGGGCGTTGCAGCTCAGACCCTAAGACTCACTATTGTAGACCCAAAGCTTTCTTCTTCTATGCGACTCTGCTCTGAGTGTCGCGGGGGATCTTGTTTGGCTGCTCTCCTGCTTCCCTTTGCTGGTATTGCTGTTTCCGGGGGGAATATTCACTTCAGCTTTGGGGAGTGACTCGTCCCAGGGGTTAGGGTGGCTATCTCCTAAAATGTTTCTCCCTGTGCCTCCTAGATTACACTCTCTTCCTGTTACTCTGGTCCTCTCCTCTCTCCCCGTCCCCAGGAGCCCCGGGTGAGTGGTTGTGAGAGAGATGTTCTGTGCGTTCCCTTTAAGAAGGATCCTGGGTCTAAGAAATCAGACTCTTTCTCACAAACAGTATCCTGACTTGTTTCCAGCTAAATACTGTCCTTACGCCTCTTCTGGGCTCTGGGGCTGCAGGCTGGGGCTTTGTTCCTGGGGCTCAGGACCCTTCCCCCTCTGCTAAACTCACATCCCGCCACGCAAGTCTCTCCCTGCTGCCGTTCGCTCCAGGGAGCTGGGCAGCCCTCTCCGCATTTCTGCTTTTCCTTCCAGTCTCAGTGTGGCTTCTTCAGTGTTCCTTGGTTGAAGAGTCCTCTTAGTTTAGTCCAATGTTGGTTTTTCCATATGCTAGTTCTTAATATTTGTTTGTAATCCACTTTGGTTCTTGGAGGTAGATGTTGGTATGTTTGCCTACTCCAGCGCCATCTTCGAAAAATGGACCTTGGTTTTAAAGAGCATTTTATGAATTTGACTCCAAAGGCAAGGGAAGTGAAGGCAAAAATAAATGAATGGGACTACATCAGACTAAGAAGTTTTTGCTCAGCAAGAGAAACTAACAACAAAATAAACAGCCAACTAAATGGGAAATGATATTTTCAAACAACAGCTCAGTTAAGGGCCTAATATCCAAAATATACAAAGAACTCATAAAACTCAACAACAAACAAACAATCCAATAAAAAAATGGGAAGAGGACATGAACAGACACTTCTCTCAGGAAGAAATACAAATGGCCAACAGATATATGAAAAGATGCTCATCTTCTTTAGTTATTAGAGAAATGCAAATCAAAACTGCAATGAGATACCACCTCACACCTGTTAGATTAGCTATTATCAACAAGAAAGGTAATAAGTGTTGGAGAGTCTGTGGAGAAAAGGAACCCTCATTCACTGTTGGTGGGAATGTAAAGTAGTACAACCATTATGGAAGAAAGTATGGTGGTTCCCCAGAAAACTGAAAATAGAACTACCTTATGACCCCGCAATCCCTCTACTGGGTATATACCCCCAAAACTCAGAAACATTGATACGTAAAGACACATGTAGCCCCATGTTCATTGCAGCATTGTTCACAGTGGCCAAGACATGGAAAAAACCAAAAAGCCTTTCAATAGAAGACTGGATAAAGAAGATGTGGCACATATATACTATAGAATACTACTCAGCCATAAGAAATGATGACATCGGATCATTTACAACAAAATGGTGGGATCTTGATAACATTATACGAAGTGAAATAAGTAAATCAGAAAAAACCAAAAACTGCATTATTCCATACGTAGGTGGGACATAAAAACAAGACTAAGAGACTTTGATAAGAGTGTGGTGGTTACGGCGGGGGGGGGGGAGGAAGAGGAAAAGGGGGAGGGGGAGGGGCACAAAGAAAACTAGATAGAAGGTGACAGAGGACAATCTTACTTTGGGGGATGGGTATGCAACATAATTGACTGACAAGATAACCTGGGCATGTTTTCCTTGAACATATGTACCCTGATTTATTGATGTCACCCTAGTAAAATTAATAAAAAAAACACACACAAAAAAAAACCTCTCAGCAAAGTGGGAATACAGGTTAAATACCTCAACATGATAAAGGTCATCTATGACAGACCCATAGCCAACATCATACTCAATAGACAAAAGTTAAAAGCAATCCTCTTAAGATCAGAAACAAGGCAGGGGTGCCCCCTTTTACCACTCTTATTCAACATAGTTCTGGAAGTCCTAACCACAGCAATCAGACAAGAAGAAGAAATAAAAGGCATCCAAATTGGAAAAGAAGAAGTAAAACTATCATTATTTGCTGATGACATGATACTGTACATAGAAAACCCTAAAGTCACAGTCAACAGGACCTGATAAATGAAGTCAGCAAGGTGGCAGGATATAAAATTAATACTCAGAAATCAGATGCATTTTTATACAGCAACAATTAACTGTCTGAAAGAGAAATTAAGAAAACAATCCCCTTCACTATTGCAACAACAACAACAACAAAAGGTACCTAGGAATAAATTTAAACAAGGAAGGTAAAGACTTATATTTGAAAAATTAATACATTGATAAAGAAATCAAGGAAGATATAAACAAGTGGAAGCATATACTGTGTTCATGGTTAGGAAGAATAAACATCATTAAAATGTATATATTAGCCAAAGCAATTTATAAATTCAATGCAATTCCCATTAAAATACCAATGACATACTTCAATGATATAGAACACATATTCCAAAAATTCCTATGGAACCAAAAAAACATGAGTAGCCTCAGCAGTCTTGAAAAAGAAGAATAAAGTGGGTGTTATCACACTTTCTGATATCAAGTTATACTACAAGGCCACTGTATTCAAAACAGCCTGCTACTGGCATAAGAACAGGCATATAGATCAATGGAACAGAACAGAGAACCCAGAAATAAACCCACACCTTTATGGATAACTGATATTTGACAAAGGAAGAGCATACAATGGAGTAAAGACAGCCTCTTTAACAAATGGTGTTGGGAAAATTGGACATCTATCTGCAAAAAAATGAAACTAGACCACCAATTTACACCATTCACAAAAATAAACTCAAAATGGATAAAAGACTTAAATGTAAGTCATGAAACCATAAGCATTCTAGAGGAAAACATAGGCAATAAGCTCTCTGACATCTCTTGCAACAATATATTTGCTGATTTATCTCCACGGGCAAGGATAATAAAGGACAAGATAAACAAATGGGACTATATCAAACTAAAAATCTTTTGCACAGCTAAAGACAATATGAACAAAATAAAAAGACAAACCACACAATGGGAGAACATATTTGATAATACATCTGATAAGGGGTTAATAACCCAAATTTTAAGAACTTGTAAAACTCAACACCAGGAAGATAAAAATCCAATCCAAAAATGGGCAAAAGAAATGAATAGACACTTCTCCAAAGAGGACATACAGATGGCCAATAGGCATATGAAAAAATGCTCAACATCACTAATCGTTAGAGAAATGCAAATTAAAACCACAATGAGATATCACCTCACACTAGTCAGAATGGTGTTCATCAACAAAACAACACAGAATAAGTGCTGGTGAGGATGTGGAGAAAAGGGAACCCTCCTGCACTGCTGGTGGGAATGCAGACTGGTGCAGTGCAGCCACTGTGGAAAACAGTATGAAGATTCCTCAAAAAATTAAAAATGGAACTGCCTTTTGATCTAGTCATCACACTTTTAGAAATATATCCCAAGAACACTACTTCAATAATTCAAAAGAAGAAATGCACCCTCATGTTTATGGCCTTGTTGTTTACAATAGTAAGATCTGGAAACAGCCCAAGTGTCTGTCAGTGGATGAGTGGATTAGAAAGCAGTGGTACATATACATAATGGAATACTATGGGGCCATGAAAAAGTAGGAAATCTTACCCTTTGAGACAACATAGATGGACCTTGAAACTATTATGCTAAGTAAAATAAGCCAGGCAGAGAAAGAAAAATATCATATGACCTTCATTTGAGGAATCCAATGAACAATGTGAACTGAGGAACAGAATAGAGACAGAGGTGGGGTCACAGGGACCACAGGGAAAGGTGACAGAGGGAAAGGAGATGATAGCAAGAGATCAGAAAAGGGAAAGAGATTGGTGAAATTATACACACATAACAAACATTACAGAGAGCAGAAAAGGTAATTCTGGAGGAAAAGGGGGAGGGTGTTGTGGGGAGGGGGAAAGGTGGATGTTGTGGAGAACACGCGGGACAGAGGAATGCATTCCGGGGGCCACCAACATCTATGTAAACACAATAAATTAAAATAAAAATAATAAATTTTCCTTTTAGAACACACTAGCCTTGTGTTTTTGGTTCAGCCCACGGTTTCTCCCTTTCAATAATAGACAGAATTTACCCCCCTTACATAATTTACTCATTTTTTTTTTTTTACCTCATGCCAATAGTTATTATTCTACTTTTGTTTTTCATGATAAATTTAAATACTATTTTAATTCTTGTTCTATACCATGGACAATAAATCTTGATTTCCCACATTGTAATGTAAACTTTCCTTTGTCTTTTCCTTTTTCCTTTCACCAAATTTCTGGCATTTTACTTTCACTTTAAATTGTTACGGTTGATAAGATATAAATTTAATTTATAATCCTATTTAACTTTTTAGGGTTTTATTAAGTGATTGATTTGGAAATTTCAAAATCAACAAATACTATTTACTTTATTATAGCTATGTAACTGCTCTATTCTGGCTAATAGTATGGCATGATTATATTTCTTTCCTTGGACATCTTTTTTTTTTTTCCTGAAAATATTACTATTGGGCAGTGTTGGGCAGATAAAATATATTATGCTCACTTTGTTAAAGATGGCGCTGACCATGTTGAAGCCCACTGCCCAGGTGATAATATTAACTGCCCTTCTTACTTGGGATGGGCATGATTATGTTAATATGTGTTGGGGGATGGCTTTTGCGCCAAAAGGTTTTAAAAGGAAGAGAGATCACATTGTTCCAGAAGAGTGATTACGTTCTAGGACTGTGATGGCAAACCTTTCTATAAAAACTGCCCACTTTTTTCAAAGGATCAACAACAATGGCTCTGGGAAACTTCCACTAAATGGCAAATCGCTTTTGCAAATCAATGGACAACTTTCTACTGAAACAGTCAACTTAAAATCAGCTCAAAGACTAGAAATATATGCCATTATCATGGCTTTTCAGTATTCACCATATTCCTCCTTTAATCTATATACAGACAGCAAATATTTACTTATATTTGTTTCCACTATAAAGACTGCTGTCTTAGGGACAACTGCTGATGAACTATTTCAGCAGTTCCTCCTTCTTCAAAGACTTGTATGTCAACATAGAGCTCCATGTTTTATAGGACATACTTGAGCTCACTCCATGCTCCCTGGAGCTTCAGCACAAGGGAATGGACTTGTTGATCAAACTACCCCCCAAAAAATTATTTGGAGCAACCATGACAGATCGAGCAATTCAGTCTCATACTATTCATCACCAGAACGCTGCAGCCCTGTGTAAACAGCTTCAACTTTCTCGGGAAGCAGCATGGCAGATTGGTAAATCCTGTCCAAGGTGTCCTATACTACAATCTGTCCCTTCATTTGGAGTTAACCCTCAAGGACTCCTGCCAGGACAACTTTGGCAAATGGATGTTACTCATATACCTTCATTTGGCAAACAGTCCAATGTCCACATTACAGCGGATACCTATTCTGGATTTATAGTAACCTCTGTCAGAACAGGAGAGGCTGCTAAGCATGTTATAGCTCATTGTCTGTATGCATTTTTCTATTATTGGATTTCCTAAACTGGTTAAACTGACAATGCTCCTGCATATGTAGCAAAAGCATTTACTGTATTTTGTCAAACCTTTCGAATTATGGGTATCTCTTACAATCGTTAAAGTCAAGGTATTATTAAAGTGTACCCAGCAAATATTTTAAGGTCAATTTAAAAAAATTTAAAAGGGGGGAGTCATATCCTGGAACTCCTATGGGTCTATCATATCATGCTTTTTACTTAAAAAATTTTAAATTTCTTTTGAATGCTGATGAACAGGAGATGCCAAATCTTCTCCTGCAAACTTTTACCTTCTTTTATTTGATCCAGCTAATAACACTGTTTTGTCTTTTTCCAAATAGCTCCAGATATATGGAAAAGATTTAGGTGGATGTGGATCCTCAAACCCCTCAGCGAGATCTTCTGAGCATGGCCTTTAAGGTACCAAGAGGCAGAAAAAGCCCAATAGAGATCAGGGGAACTACCAGCTTTTAGGATATGCCCTTAAAGACTCCCACACCCCAAAGAAGTCTCATAGAAATCCATCTGGGTGTTGCTTCAATAGTGGAAAGGAAGGTCATTGAGCTAAAGCCTGCCAGGCTTACATGCCTTTGCTGTGAGGAAAAGGACACTGGAAGGTAGGCTTCCCCCTTGCTCCTCTAAGGGAGGGTTCAGTCTCTTCCAGCCCTGCTCCAGCCACCTATGACCTAACCTTGCCCAGAATGCTGGGGTTTGCCTCTAAAGGCTGAAGGTGCCCAGGGCCATTGGCCCCATCTACGACATGGGACGAGCCTAGGGTATTTATTCCAAGAAGCAGGTAAACTGATCTCATTTGCACAAGGGCCACTTAACTATGTTTTGCCTGAATAGTCAGGTTTTTTATTCTTCCCTCAAAGATCTCTGTTGTGGGTGTTGATAGTCCTATTTTTGCTGCTTTGTCCAATATATAGTGTTTCCTTTATTCCTCCTACCTCAATGCCCCACTCATATTTCAGGCTGGGACCTACTCCTAATTTCGAGCTCTTTCTCCCCCTTTTGCCAAGTTCTATTGTGAATTTACCTTTGCCACCCAGCTTAGTGTATCCCAAGGTTCTCTTTACCACGCCACAATTGCAGAGCTCCAGGGAAAAGCACCCTGAAAGCTGGAATGCCCACTAGTGGGCAGGAGGGACCAGGCTGACCAGCACTGCAAAAGTGGGTGGATTTTATAAAAAGGTTTTCCATCATGGTTCTAGGAGGAGCCCATGCTAGAGGAGAGCAGAGAAAGGCCACGTGGAGGATAGGAGGGGCAGCGAAGATGGCAGAGTGCTGACGGAGAAGCCAGTTTGTGCAGAGTTTGTGTAGAGAGAAGGAGATGGGGAACAGAGGTGAATAAGGCTGGTGAGGTAGAAATCTTTGATTCTAGGAAACTCTGATAAGTCAGTAGCTTTGTGAGCACTGAATGAGTGGGTTTTGGAGCCCAGTGTGTGTTTGTACTTGTCTGCTGGGTGCAAGCTAGGATTAAAATGATGGCTACCAGCACTTGGCTCCATTGTTTCATTACCGTCTGTCCAAATCTAATGAGTACCTCCATGGGCCAGGCAGCTTTGTTGGATGGCCGCGGCTACTGGCCTTATAGGCAGATAAGTTATTTTTTGCTCACTGTGTTAAAGATGGCCACTGCTCTCACGTGGTGATGCTCTCAAGTTATACAGCTAATTGCCCTTCTTGCTTGGGAAGTGGAGGAGTGACATTCACACCAAAAAGTTTTAAAAGGAGAAGCTAGGCGGCCATTTGAGAGAGGGGACCACATTGTTCCAGGGTAGAGAGAGGAGGAGCCCATGTGGTGGCAGGGCAGGGCAGCCACGTGGAGGAGGCAGCCAAAATGGCGGAATGGTGAAGGAGAAGCCAGTTTGTGAAGGAGAAGATAGGGAACAGAGGTGAATAAGACTGGTGAGGTAGTAGCCTTTGATTTTAGGAAAACTCAAATGAGTCAGTGGCTTTGGGAGCCCTGAATGAAAAGGGAAGTGTTTTCCCGCTGTGTGTTTTTACTCGCGTGTTTTTACCTACACGGGCCAGGTGGTTTTGATGGTGGCCGCAGCTACTGGCTTTATAATTACTAATGTTTCTAATTTATTGCATGGACTGCTTTGTTACATCATGATATCTTCAGGGACTTCCTAAGAACATTATCAAGTCTACAAATATTTTGATTAGTTTTCCCCTGGAAATGTGTATCTTCCTGTTACAAGGTTCAGAGTGAGTTTACAATATATATTTTTTATATATATAACAACTTGAAGGGGTCTGATAAAAAGCAAAGGTAAATATTAATGGTTACTTCTCCATTTTAACTTTGTTACTCCTTGACAAACATACGAGTGCATATATACATGTGCGCATATATATATATATTATATATATATATATAATATATATATACTGAAGTAGGAAGATGCTTGCTAGCACCTACGTCTCACCTAGTTTCTTTCTTAGATTTTTTTCAGTCCTCTCAAAGTTTATATGTATGAAACAGAACTCATTTTCTACCTAACCCCTATCCCAGACTGCACCTCCTTAAAATGCAAATTTTCTGAATGCGTTAAATTGCTCTCATTCTCCATTCTTCTAGGCTTTATTCACTTATCTTTAGAGTTTTGTGGAAATCTCATCATGTCCTAGTTTCAATTACCATTCATTTGCTGATAAGTCTAAATCAGTATCTCCAGCTGAGTTCTCTCTTTTGAGCAGCTCTCTTACCTAGTAGACCTGCTGTCTGGCAGACTCACAGACATTGCAGGGCCAGCATGGACAGAGCCACATCGCCGTCTTTCCTCTTGAATCTGCTCTTCCTCATGTGGTCCCAGCCTCACTGAGCCGAACCATCTATTTGCTCAAACCAGGGATTTGCCAATCACCCTTGACTCCTTTCGTTTCTTCATTCCCTCAGTTTTCACCAATCATTAATTTCTGTCAAATCATAAATATTTCTCAAATTCATTCTATTTCTTAATCCCTACTGCTACTGTTTTAACTGAAGCCATCATCTGACTTATGCCAACAGTTCCCCAACTAGTCTCTTTGACTCCCTTTACTTTGCTGTGCTACACCTCCCTCTCCATTTGCTCTGCTTGATCCCTAGGCAGTTCTCTCTTAGGCAGTTTTCCTAAAGGAAGACAGGAAAGAACCCTGCATATGAGATCAGATGCTCTTGCTAACAGTATTTCTATATTACCTCAAACTTCTACCTATAACAGTAGCTCGTTTTGTAGTATAATTTCCCCTATTAGCCTTTTCTTTTGAATAAATATAAAAATGTGTCTATCTTACACAATATTATGTTTCTGGTGCTTAGTACAATGTCTAGAACACAGCAGAAGCTTAAAACATAATTTTAGTGTTGAATAAATGAATGAATGTTGTGTTTAGTATTCCTTTGGAAGATTTTAATATTTTTAATGTCGGAATATTAAATCAGGTTAGTCATGTTCCAAGAGACAGCTCTTGACTGAAAATACGTATCTCACTTGGTTATTAAAAACCCATTATCTTAGATTTTGCTAGTGAATAGAATTTTTTCTTTCATTGCCTGAAAAAAGTATTTCTCACTTTTAAGTTTATCTTACTTTCTACTTCTCCGGGCAATGAATGTGTATGATTTGCTGTTTTCTGTGGCCTCCTGGTTTCTCAGTACTCTCTTGTAATAAGACATTTTTAAAGATTAAGAAGATAAGCTTTAAATTAGAAGTATAATAAAGGATTATATCTACAAAGACAAAATATAATTGAATACAGATAAAAATCTTGGAAATACATCTGAAAAATGAAGATACATACTATTGTTGTAAAGTACCCAATCCACAATTCTGCAGGTTTTTGTAGAGACAGCAAGTCCAAATAAATTTTTGAAGAGTTTTATTAAAGGAGAAAAGTTATTAAATATGCTGGCCGCATATAGCTTACACGGGGTAGTCTCAAATCATGTCTCTAAAATATTCTAGGGGCTGGTTATATACTCTTAATTATACATGGGCGGGGGAAAGGCCTGACATCATAGCATAAGATTATAACCTTTGTCTTTACCTACATAGATTTGGGAAAAGGATGAAGGATGGGGATGGGACACAATTCATTAGCAAGTTTATAACATCTGCCTATAGGGTTCATCAAAAGACGTTTCTTCACATTAAAACTTACAAGGTAACAAAATGGCAAAAATGTCACTTTACATATATTTCTATATTTTCTAGTGTTCATTTGCTATTCCTTTGTCCAGAGATACATACATTAACTACATGCTTTCAGAAGGGGAGAGGTAGTTTCCATGGGGACAAATGCCTGTAAATGGCCCATTAATATAAGAAAAGGTTTAATTTAATCTTTCTCTGCCTGCACCTGGCTAGCTATTCACCCATTTCCCCACAGGTGTGGTGGAAGATCAGAGAATCCAAGTCTCCTTTCCCTTTGCATTTACAACACAATGCCATCGGCCATCTTGGTTTTATGTTAATCACACAAACATAGAAATCCCATCTATCAAATCTCTCTGCACCTAGCCCAAATTAATAAAATGTTCTTTAAGCTTCCTAAAATATTAATATTAATTCTGTAACTTTTGGTCCCTTACAACACTACAGTAAACCTTTAAACCTTGAAATTATTATCACAAGCATATTCTAAATACCCACCATTTAAATTCTACAATTAGAAACTATCTCAACCATGAATTTAATACACAGAATGACAGATATGTGGTAACCTGATGGCCACATCAATTAATAACACTTTCCACAGGTTAGAAAAGTTATATGCTGGTGTACACTGAAAATTATTTCTTTCAGAGTGGGAAATATGGGCAAACCAGCACAGTACATAGTCACTTTTTACAAAATCAAGTATGTGGAAACTGAAGGGGATTAGGCTGTGCCACCCCAAAATATGCTAGTTTGGCATAAAGATTATTTTTAGCTGAAGGCAATTAAGAATCAACAGATGCAGGAAGAGATCTCTTTCCTCCCTTTTCTGCCTTAAAGCAGGGCATGAATTTCCCTTTGTGACGGTGTCCCATCTCCTGTTCCAGGAAGGGGAGAGCAACTCTTATCACCAGGGGAGAGTTGGCAACACGCTGAGTCTGCATGAAAAAACCTTACTAAAATAATCCTTATCTTACACTAGTTACCTCACATTGCTTGCTGTGATTTTGCCACAATTTATTGTTGTTCAAATCCCTAATCCTCTTTCCTTTGTTAAAATGATATATAAATCTCTGAATCTAAGCACTTCTTCCAGTTTCATTTATTTTCTGGGAACTCTTATGCATATTGTTGGGCAAATGATTTTGTACAATCTGTATTTTTCTAGTTTTGCTCACTTTTATTGTTACAAATGGCGCTGCCCATGTGAATGGCCACTGCCAGGTGATAATATTAATTACTTTCTTGCTTGGGAAGGGGCATGGTTATGCTAATGTGTGCTAGAGGAGGGGTTGTCCCGGGGAAAAGTTTTAAGAGGAGGAGCTAGGAGGCCATTTTGGAGGAGGAGAAAACCACATTATGAGAGAGGAGACCACGTGGTGGCAGAGGAGGTAGATAGCAAGATGGCGGAGTGCTGAAGGAGAAGCCAGTTAATGAAGAGTTTGTGCAGAGAGGAGGAGATGGGGAACAGAGGTGAATAAGCTGGTGGGGCCATTGATTCTAGGAAAACCAGAAAGATTCTCCTGGTTGTGGAACAGGAGAACATGTGAGTGGGTTTTGGTGCCCCGTGTGTTTGTTTTTTACTTGCTGGCCAGTACGAGTCTAGAATAAAAGGCCCACCAGTTCTTGACTCCGTTGTTTCATTATGATCGATCTGAGTTCAGTGCAAACCTGCACAGGCCAGGAGGCTGTGATGGAGGCCGCAGCTACTGGTCCTACACATATATTAATAAAATATATATTCCTTTTCACCTATTCATCTTTTCTCAGTTAAATCTTCAGGCCCCCAGGCAGTGAATCTAAGATGGTAAAGAACAACAACAACAACAACAACAACAACAAATTAGCTCTTTTTGAGAAAGTAATGATGGGCTCATTATCAAAACTGTTTGGAAGCACCGACTTACTGTGGCTTATTTCTGGGTAGTGTCTGGTGTATCCAGAGTTTGTATATCCAAATTTCCCCACTATAAATTTTTCACATTGCAGAAAATCTTTGCTTCTTACAAGCACAGGTAAATGAGTCAAGGTGAAAATGCTAGAGAGAGAAGATATAAGTGGGTTTTCAGATCCTTTAATAGTTGGGGAAGTTTGGAATCTAAGACATGGGGGGAATTCACTTTAGATAAGGATAGAAGAAGAAAGAATATATGAGGAATTATGAATAATAAAGAGGTGAATATGATAGTTGATGGAACTTCCATGGATTGAGGCCTCTGGTTAGACTGGGAGGATGGGAGTATTACATGGAATCTTTTATCCTCAGTGTTTATTACTGCACCTGGATATTATGGGTTAAATTGTGACCCTTCTACCCAAATCTGTAAATTGAAGTCCTAAAATCCCCAACACTTTAGAATATAACTTTGTATATAGGGTCAATGTCAATGTAATTAGTTAAAATTAAGTCATACTAGAGTAGAGTGGGCCCCTTATCCAATTAGTGTCCCTTATGAAAAGGAGAAAATTTGAACACAGACACACACTGAAAGAAAACAATGTGAAGACACCTGGAGAAAAGATGGTCATCAAAAAGCTAAAGATAGGCTGTCTAGAACAGATGCTTCCTTTATAGCCCTCAGAAGGAATCAACCCTGCTGACACCTGGATTTTGGACTTCTAGCCTTCATAACCATGAGACAATAAATTTCTGCTTTTTTTTTCCTGTATTTTTCTGAAGTTGGAAATGGGGAGAGACAGTCAGACAGACTCCCGCATGCGCCCGACTGGGATCCACCCGGCACGCCCACCAGGGGGCGACGCTCTGCCCACCAGGGGGTGATGCTCTGCCCCTCCGGGGTGTCACTCTGTTGCGACCAGAGCCACTCTAGCGCCTGGGGCAGAGGCCAAGGAGCCATCCCCAGCGCCTGGGCCATCTTTGCTCCAGTGGAGCCTGGCTGCGGGAGGGGAAGAGAGAGACAGAGAGGAAGGAGAGGGGGAGGGGTGGAGAAGCAAATGGGCACTTCTCCTGTGTGCCCTGGCCGGGAATTGAACCCGGGACTTCTGCACGCCAGGCCGACGCTCTACCACTGAGTCAATCGGCCAGGGCCAATTTCTGCTTTTTAAACAACTTACTCTGTGGGATATTATCATGGTAACTCCAGCAAACAAATATACTGGCCATGATAGTAGGAAGTCAATAGATGGTAAATTGAGTAGATAAATGAATAAATAAAAGCATAAGAGGAGAGATAATTCTCAGGTTGAGGAGAACAAGAGAAATTGCAATTAGTTGTTAGCATATTCTAAGGGTCAAAATAGTTCTGAGTTCAGTTGATGATTTGGGGAAAATAGTAAATTTGAAATTTAAATGAAGATAATGAAGTAAGATGATAAAATTAATGGTTTATAAATAATGAGATGGAGCAAGGGAAGGATAAACCCTTTTTCCTATCCCACTGAATTAAATGGGATTGGAAAAAATGAAACTTGAACACAATGAGGAACTGGGAATGTGGTATAAAAATACTTGTTATCTTCGCTGTAGTAGACCTCATGTTCATTGACATGTCACTGAAGTACTTTAGAGATCTCTTTTAAGCTAGCAGCATCCTTTTTGAATAAGTCTTGGATATTTTTCCATGTACCTTATATAAAACTGTAAATGTTTCAGAGGTGTTTCTTCACGCCTCTTTAGGTACTCGGAACCCATGATGATATGCTTTGGAAGCCAAGAGGAAAACACAAATACTTTTTAGGTAATAAATGTCAATATTTAGTCATTGATCTTCAAAGATGTGCTTTATAGGCAACATCTAAAAAAGTGAATAACAGCCTGACCAGGTGGTGGTGCAGTGGAGAGAGGCCTGGGATTCTGAGAGCCCAGGTTTGAAAACCTGAGGTTGCCTGGTTGGGCTCAAGCTCATTCAACTTGAGTGCAGGGTCACCGGCCTGAGCGTGGGATCACTGACATGACTCTATGGTTGAGCCCAAAGGTCACTGGCTTGAGCCCACGGTTGCTGGCTTGATTAAGGGGTCACTAGCTCTGCTGGAGCCCCCTGGTCGAGGCACATATGAGAAAGCAATTAATGAACAACTAAGTTACTGCAACTATAAGTTGATGCTTCTCATCTCTCTCTCTTCCTATCTGTGCCTCTAATAAAAATAAATAAATAAATAAATAAATAAATAAATAAAAATAATAACTGATAACAAGTGGCTTGCTTTGTTATTAAAAAATAGCAAAACAGGCCCTGGCTTATTGGCTCAGTGTTATAGTGTCGGCCTGGCGTGCAGAAGTCCCGGGTTCGATTCCTGGCCAGGGCACACAGGAGAAGCGCCCATCTGCTTCTCCACCCCTCCCCCTCTCCTTCCTCTCTGTCTCTCTCTTCCCCTCCCACAGCCAAGGCTCCACTGGAGCAAAGATGGCCCAGGCGCTGGGGATGGCTCCTTGGCCTCTGCCCCAGGCGCTGGAGTGGCTCTGGTCGCAACAGAGCGATGCCCCGGAGGGGCAGAGCATCGCTCCCTGGTGGGCAGAGCTTCGCCCCTGGTGGGCGTGCCAGGTGGATCCCAGTCGGGCGCATGCAGGAGTCTGTCTGACTGTCTCTCCCCGTTTCCAGCTTCAGAAAAATACAAAAAAAAAAAAAAAATAGCAAAACATTAAGAAATGACACAAGGATATAAATGTACTTTATGCTATATTTACATTTTGGTTACTATAGAAAAAAATGTGCAAGATGAAGTTTGACTGACTTGAGTGGATGCCATGGTTATGAAATTGATAAACGAAGCCTTTGTTCATGGTTACAGTCTCAGGGAGGTCAACAGACCTGCAACATTGTTGCTTGTTGAGCTTTGGAAAGACCCCACCCTAGATTCTTCATAACCTGGAGGTGCTGCCCTCTACTGGGCTTGGGTCCTTCTTATTAGAAAGGCTTCCTATTTCTCACTTCTGGTTTTCCATTGCAATTATTATGCTACTAGTGTTGTAGAGCTAACTTAAACAAAACTATCTCTTGAAGTCACACAATTGGGATCATATAGAAAATATTTTTTAGTGGCCACTTTCATAGTGGACTCATTCGTCTGGAAGGTAGGTAAACTGTAAGAAAATTTTAGAGTTCATATTCCATTTTCTTACGTTGGTGCAGGTAATTAAATGGTTTTTCTGCCTTGGATGTCATCTAAACTGATTTCTTCTTCTGTAGAACTTGGAGAGCTACCAAACTGCATCTTTTCACATAGGGTATAAGGGCCTGAACTGTGGCGGTGCAGTGGATAAAAGAGTCAACCTGGAATGCTGAGGTTGCAGTTCAAAACTCCAGGCTTGCCTGGTCAAGGCACATATGGGAGTTGATGCTTTCTGCTCCACTACCCCTTCTCTTTATGTTTCTCTCTCTCTCATCTCTAAAAGGTGAATAAATAAAAATCTTAACATAGGGTATAAGGGAAAATTTGGTACACCTCAGTGATAGTAATGTTCTTCAGAGAAACAGAACCAATAGGATATTTAGCTATCTATCTATCTATCTATATTATATATATATTAGAGAGAGAGAGAGAGAGATTGAGATTTATTACAAGATATTAGCTCAAGTGATTTTGGAAGCTGAGAAGTCACATGATTTGCCATCTGCCAGCTGGAGACTCAGGAAAGCAGGTACACTTCCAAGGCCTGAGAGCTGCGAGGCTGGTGGTAGAGATTTCAATCTGTGTTAGAGGCCTGAGAAGCAGGCATGCAAAGTTCCTAATCAATCAGCCAGGTAGAGAGTGAATTCAGTCTTCCTCTAACTTTATGTTCTTTTTAGGTTGTCAAAAAGTTGGATGATGTCTACCCACATTGGGGAGAGCCATCTGCTTTACTAAGTTCACTAACTCAAATGTTAGTCTTTTTTGGGAACATACTCATAGACACACCAAAAATAATGTGTAACCAGCTATCTGGGCATCCCCTGGTCCAGTCAAGTTGACACACAAAACTAACCATCACAACCACCCAACCCATGATACTGCTTTCTTTCTAGAACTTGATTGATTTCAGTTCCATGTTGCTATTCCACCAGTCACTAAGTCATGATACATAGTTCTTAGAGCTTTCCTAACTAATCATGTCCTGCTTGGTAGCCTCTTGTCCTAGAATAGATTTATGTCCCTTTTTCACTATATCTCCCTCTCTAGGAAGAATCATGGCACTTGTTTTAGCCTGTGATAAATTCAGCCAACAATCTCTTGACAGGTTTTCTTGTCACTCCTTAAGAATCCACCAAATTTCTAGACACACAGCAAATATTGCAGACATTATAGAAATATAGATGATGTTTTCACAATTAATTGCCTGAATTGAGAATGTATTAAAACAGTTTAACAATCGTACTGAGGCTTTCTAGGGAGCTTACAGTTCAGTGGGTCCCTCCCAGCCTACTTACAAATGCCTGGGGTGGTCATTTGAGAACCAAAGGAAACCTGGTGAGAAATAAATAGAATTCTGTTAAATATCAGGTTATTATTAATGTTTATTATTTTAGCTGAGATTTGTTGAGCACTTATTATGTGCCAAACACCAGAGCCAAGGTCTTTATGTTTAATAGTAATCATGAGGAAGGTATTATTGTCTCTGTTTTTCAGATAAGGAAATTAAGGCTTAGAGTATTAAGCAACTTGCTCAAAGTCACACAGTTTACATGATCTGTGAGTGATCAGAATTTGAACCTAGGTCTCTCTGAATTCATAGCACATGGTCGTGACCAGAAGATAACCGTTGTTATTAAATTACATTTGAGAAATGATGGACACAACTGCTGTCCTAGAGCAAATACCTCAGCCTCATTGCTCAAAGTTGTCAGTAGCTGCCTCTACCTACTCAATCCTCTTCTCCAGCTTGCTCTTAGGTATTTACTTAACTATGCCTCTCATTCTTAGGCCTGTTTCCCATAAATACTTCCAATTTTAGGTTGACTGTCCTTGTACTACGTTCCCTTCAAAGGTATAACACGAGTTTGATATGAGGAGTGATTTTACCTAACGCCCACTACATAGGAATAAAGGGACAGCTGAAGTTTCCTTATGCAATGACTGTATAACCTGCTGTGACTCCTGGCCCCACTAATAATATAAACTTCCATGACCCTGGTTATTATTCTCAGCATGATTTTAGGGGTTCTGTGTGCATATGTGTGTATGTGTGTGTGGTGCATACACATTGAAAGAACAAAGATAAAACATGATAAATCATTTTTGATCTTAAGATCTCTTCATTTTCTTTAGTAATTGCACAAGAGTCACATGTGAAACTAATTACAGAGGGTCACACTGAGTAATGCACCAGTTAAAATGATTTGGTTTTATATTATCCAATAAAAGACTTAGCATAGGAAAAAATTACAATTTTTGTAAAAGTTATTTCTAAAAGGAGCCCAATAACTATTTTAAATCATAGGTTTAAATCTCTCTAGGTCGAATAGCTGTCTAGTTCAAAAAAACAATTCACTCTGAAAAATGCACATCTTGTTTTGTTTACAAAGATCTCTAGTGTATTTGATTTGGCCTTTTCTACTCTACTCAGCAAATTGGTTTTAACCCAGACGTTTCATATGTGCTGTATTATTTGACCATCTGTTGTTTGTGACACATTGTTTTTCTCTCTAGGATTTATTTATTATTTTTAGAGTTGTCCATCAGTGAGCTGCCCATTTAAAAATGATATAGTCTTGTTTGCATGTGAGGTAATGTCAGTCTTTTTGATGCCAGATACTAGCTAAATTGTCTATGATCTGGAGTTTCAGCTACACACATTTGCCCATGTTTTATATAAATATTATTGGGTTTTGCTTTTCAATAGTCTTAAAATATATCACTGTAGTAAATAAAGAAGGAAACACAAAATTATTATAGAAGTTCTAGTTTGAGGCTAGTATTCTCATGAAAATAAGCATTCCATTTTCCCCACACAACCCATTCCTAATAAATGAATTCAGTAAAGAAGCAGGATACAAAAAAAGATCCAGAAGTAAGTTGCATTTGTATACGCCAACAATGAACTATCAGAAAGGGAAATTAAAAAAAAATCCCATTTATAATTGCATTAAAAAAGTACTTAAAATAAATTTAATCAAGATGTAAAAGGCCCTGGCCAGTTGGCTCAGTGGTAGAGCGTCGGCCTGGCATGCGGGAGTCCCGGGTTCGATTCCCAGCCAGGGCACACAGGAGAAGTGCCCATCTGCTTCTCCACCCCTCCCCCTCTCCTTCCTCTCTGTCTCTCTCTTCCCCTCCCACAGCCAAGGCTCCATTGGAGCAAAGTTGGCCCGGGCGCTGAGGATGGCTCCATGGCCTCTGCCTCAGGTGCTAGAATGGCTCTGGTCATGACAGAGCAATGCCCCAGATGGGCAGAGCATCACCCCTTGGTGGGCATGCTGGGTGGATCCTGATCGGGCGCATGCGGGAGTCTGTCTGACTGTCTCCCTGTTTCCAACTTCAGAAAAATACAAAAAAAAAAAAAAATATGTAAAAGACCGTAGTGTATTCAGAAAATTATAAGACACTGAAGAAAGAAATTGAAAAAGATATAAATAAGTGGAAACATATACCATGTTCATAGATAGGAAGAATTAATATCATTAAAATATCCATATTACCCAAAGCAATCTATAGATTCAATGCACTTCAATCAAGATACCAATGGTGTATTTTACAGAACTAGAACAAATATTCCAAAAAACTTTTATGACACCACAAAAGACCCCAAATAGCTACAGCAATCCTGAGAAAGAAGAATAAAATTGGAGTAATCACTCTACCTGATATAAAACTATACTACAAGGCCATAGTAATCAAAACAGCATGATGCTGGCTTTTATAAAAGCAGATATATAGCTCAATGGAACAGGACAGAAAGCCCAGAAATAAACCTGTGCCTTTATGATCAAGTAATATTTGATAAAGAAAGCAAGAGCATCAATGGAGTAAAGACAGTCTTTTCAATAAATGGTGCTGAGAAAATTGGACAGGTACACACACACACACAAAGAAACTAGGCACTAACTTACATTACATTACAAATGAATAAGCTCAAAGTGTATAAAAGACTTAAATGTAAGTTACAAAATCATAAAAATCCTAAACGAAAATATAGGCAGGAAACCCCCGTTTGAGTTTAAATCCTCCTTTAGGCTTCCAATTGACCAGCTGCACTCCTTCCAGTCCCTGACTTCACCTCTAGAGCTTCCTGCGTCAGCCAGGGCACTCTGGTTCTGGAACTCAGCCAGACCGACTGGGGCACTTTTCCCTAGGCCGAGTGCCGCAGTTTCCCTGCCTGGTTGCTTTCATCTTCCTGCTGCTTCACCAGAGCCCAACTGGGCTTGGCCTAGCCTGGAGTGGCCTAAGGGGCCTCTGGTTCTCCCAGCAGCTCCAGCTTTGCCTTAACAATGTGGTTGGCAATATTGCACTTAGCGCCCACACAACCTGAAATGAAATTATTGATTGGCTACAGCTTAAAGCCCAGTTAGCTGTTTGTGATTGGTTGCCCTTAGGTTTTAATTTCATAACTCTGTGATATTTATAGGCTTAGATTTTGGCTTGTTAATGGAGGCCCTCTCGGTATCAGAGCCACATCAACCTAATGGCCTCCTTGCTTTAATTAACAACTGTTGGGAAAACAGCTGTGTTAGGCTTGCTTGCTGGTGTACCAGCTGCAAGCACTTCGCTTGATTAGTGTGTGAACATGTGGCAGAGGCGCGTGTGCATAGCCTATGTAAGGCTATGGGTGCTTGTGCACAGAAGGGATTGCGGATGGCAGATTGTGGATTGCCTGCCTGCCACCAGGCCCTGTGAGCTTGGACCTCTAAGGGGTTTGGATGAGGATTGTAGCAACAGACAGAGCGCTTATGGAAAGGCACTGAGGTCCGTTAATAAAGAGCCGTATGGTTAGTTGCTGTAATGAACCTTCACCTTTGGTGATTTGCACAGACATCTGGGCTGTCTATCATGGACTGATCATTGAACAGTATAATGGACTCTTGGACTGCCACCAGAAGGGGGGACTGGCTCCCTTGATGGATAGACACATTGCTTGTAGACAGTGCTATGAGAGACCCTGATGGGGGAGGCAGCAGCTGTGGAGGCCCTCCTGCACCGGGAAGCTGCCCTTACCCAGCTGCAGAGATGCACGAAGGTCACTTTCTTCAATGGACATAGCCCTGGACTATATAGGCCCTCCCACCTACCGTAGGGTAGGGGGCTAGAGGTGGACCTCCAATTAGCTCCCCAGGCAGAGTGCTCAGGGAGACATTGTAAAGGGCACCTTTGTAATTATTGAGTAAGTTGTGCTGTTGCAGTAGTTTGATTGTTTAGGTAATATACCTCACTCCACGCACAGGGACCAATCGCAGAATACACCTGTAGCACAGATTGTGAGGTGAGCAACCCTAAAGGGGGGAATGTTGGGCAAATAGCTGTGTTAGGTTTGCTTGCTGGTGTACTAGCTGCAAGCACTTTGCTGATTAGTGTGTGAACACGTGGCAGAGGCACGTGTGCCTAACCTAGATAAGGCTATGGGTGCTTGTGCACAGAAGGGGTTGCGGATGGCAGATTGTGGATTGCCTGCCTGCCACTGTGAGGGGCCATTTTTGCTGTTTGCTGGAGAATAGGTTTCCCCCTGCCTGTTTGCTTGTCCACTGTTACGAGAATCTATTAAACAGTAATGGCCCAATGCTTTCTGGCTCCACAGTTCCTCTACTGTCTGCCTGAATCCAATGTGGACCTATCTGGTCTTGGCCACTGGCATCATAACAATTAATACCAAAGCCACATTCAGACCACTTGGATTACAATACCTGGAGTAAAGACCTATGCATTAACTTTTAAGATCCTTGGGTGATTACATTAAGCAATCAAATTTGATGTCCAATTTCATATAAAACCAATTAATTAAATTATTTTCAAGTTATATATAATTAGAATCAAGAATCAAATTACAGAATGAATAACCCAATCAATCAATCAATCAATCAATCAATTTAGAGATCGCTCTTAGTAACATGTGCTCCTTTTCATACTGATATTTCCTTGTCCTGAAATTAACACAAGAACTGGAATTAGTGTTTTAGTGATAAAAACTGGGGAAAATTTTATAAAATCCTTTTTTAAATTTAATCATTAATTTTATAGAGAGAGGAAGGGACAGAGAGAGACAGACACATGGATCTGTTTCTGTATGTGCCCTGACTGGGAATCTAACCAGCAACACTTGCATATCAAGATGATGCTTTAATCCAGTGGTAGTCAACCTGGTCCCTACTGCCCACTAGTGGGCATTCCAGCTTTCATGGTGGGCAGTAGCAGAGCAACCAAAGTATAAATAAAAAGATAGATTAACTATAGTAAGTTGTTATATAAAGATTTATTCTGCCAAACAGCAAAAATCGACATAAAGTACTTGGTAATTATTATTATATGCTTTAACTTGCTGTAACTCTGCTTAATAAATTTTATAAAGTTACTTCCCTACTTTATAAATCACCATTACTGTAGAACCAGTGGGCAGTTAAAAAATTTTACTACTAACAGAGATACAAAAGTGGGAGGTAGGTATAAAAAGGTTGACTACCCCTGCTCTAACCAATTGAACTAACCAGCCAGGGCTCTATAAAACCTTTTATTATTAATTTTATAAAGGATACTTTTTGAGAAATATTATACTTAGCTTAAATTTTAGAGAGAGATTCAGAGACAAAGAATTATTCTAAAATAAAGGAAGGACCATAGACTCAATCTAAAAGACAAAATTTGCTTTTAAAATATTTAGGGGGAACCCCAAAACACATGATTTGTTCAAAAACAAAATGAGCAAATTCAAATGATTTTTGAAAAACAACTTGAATAAAAAAGCAATAATTTTGTTTTGTTCAAGAAAACTGGCATTTGGGGGGGGGGGGGAAGCAATGAATAACAAACTTTATCTCTCATGGATCAGTGTCAACCAAGAAGTAAACAGGGTTTGTCTTGTCCATGTCTGATTCTTCTGAAATCTGATTGATTTATAAGTTCACCTGATAGACAATGTTATAAGTATATGTAAAATACCTGAAGATCCAGGGGTTAGAAACAGTCTTATTTATACTATGTGTCAACTTAATTTAGATTTTCAAAAGGAAGAATTGAGGTACAAAAACATTAAGTGACTCATTTAAGGTAACCCAGTTTATTCAATTAGTATAAGAGGGAGAAGTCTAAGTTTACTAATTTAGTATTATAATACTAATGTGTCCATATCCCAGAATCCCAGCAGATTACACAATAACCTCTTTTTCCATGAATGCTGTTAAAAGAAGAAAACATTTACACCTCTATTAGAGCTTTGCTCTTTGAGATTTCCAAAACTAATGGTGAATTTTAATCTTTTGACATTGGTAAATGGAAACATTCATCCCTGAAGAAGACCACTGCCATAACCAGCAAACTGAACAAATTCTTCATGTTTATGGAAAGATCAACACGTAGTGTTTCAAAGTTTGCCTTTTTGAGCCATCTGCTATGTCTGTCATCAGACCAACTGCATAAACCAGCACCTGGCCTTTCCAGAAACTGCTGGTTTGCACCCATGAATCATACTGCTGATCTCAAGTGGTTGGTAACTCTAATCTTGCCATCAGAATTGGAGTTTTCTGTCACAACAAGGGTGATGAGTGCTGATTAGGAATGGGTTGTGTAAAGAAAATGGATTATTTTCATTTTTTTACACACCTTCCCCTGTCTCTCTGTCTTTGGATTCCTTTCTTCAGTTCCACCCCTCCCCCCCAGCCCTTTATCTTTCCCTTCACCTCTGTCTGCTTCAGACTGGAAATTCCTTTTTTAAAAAGATCTATTGGGGCGACATTGTTTAATAAAATTATACAGGTTTCGGGTGTATAATTCTATACTGCATCATCTGTATATTGTATTGTGCACTCACCACGCCAAGTTAAGACTCCTTCCATCACCATTCATTCATGTCCCCTTTACCCTGGTCTATCTTCCCCACCCCTCTTTCACTATGTTAGTCATCATACTGTGTTCTGTGTCTATTAAGTTGTAGTTTTTTTTTCATAATCCCTTCACCTTTTTCACCCAGCTCCCCAACCCCCCTCCACCCTCACACCTGCCAGTCTATGCTTTGTACCTATTATGTTTCTGTTTTGTTAGTTTATTTTGTACATTCCACTTACAAGTGAAATCATATGGTAATTGTCTTTCTCTGACTGGCTTATTTCACTTAGTGTCATAACAATTATAATGCAGGTAATTATGATGCAAATCTAAGGTTGAAAACCACAACAATAGTAGTTGCTACTGTTTGCCAAAGAAAAGAGATATATGTGAGGAGGAAGAGGAGTAGTAGGAGAAAAAGGAGTAGAAGGGGGGGAGAAGGGGGAGGGGAAGATCTATGGACAACTATCTTAAAAGATTGGTACCAACTTTTATATACAAATGCCTCAGACTATAGCCAATTCTTATAGTACATAAAAATTTCTTCACGTGCTATTTAGAAAAAACAGGGCATTTAAAAACTATAATAGCATAGCTATTATTTCTATAAAACATTTAATTTCAAAAGGTTTTTTAATATATTAAGACTTCTGTATGCCTGGCCAGGTGGTGGCGCAGTGGATAGAGCATCAGCCTGACATGCAGGGGACCCAGGTTTGAAACCTCAAGGTCGCAGGCTTGAGGATGGGATCAACAACATGACTCCATGGTTGCTAGCTTGAGCCCAAAGGTCACTGGCTTGAATCCCAAGGTAGCTGGCTTAAGCAACAGGTCACTGGCTCGACTGGACTTCCCCACCTCAAGTCAAGGCACATATGAAAAAGTAATCAATGAGCAACTAAAGTGCCCCAACTATGAGTTGATACTTCTCATCTCTCTCCCTTCTTGTCTGTCTGTCCCTGTCTGGCTCCCTTTACTAAAATCTAACTAACTAACTAACTAACTAAATAAATAAATAAACTTCTGTAATAATTTTTTTCCACTTCTGTAATAACTTGATCCAGAAGAGAGGTAACCACTGATCTCCTACCTAGTTCTTCATTTTCCCCCCTTTAATTTACATTCAGTTTACTCAAGAGGCCGTGAACAATGTGGAATAGAGATTATGTGGAGCTTAGTGAAATCAAAATGACTTTCAGCAGTTTTCTATTCATTTTGTCTTACTTCTGTAATAGCTATGACTGAGAACAGACGGTCTCTGAAACACAAAGATTGTAGATACAATGTCACCTCAAACTAAAACCTCTGATGGCTCTGTGGTACAGATAGGTTATTGATAATGAAATACCACTTTCAGAATTTGACATCTAGCTATCTTTGAAGTTAGATTTCAATTTATGCTTGTCATGAACTTTATTAGTGCTTCTATTATATCCAACATTCATACAATAGGTCAGTGTAATTCATCCCAAATTGGAGTGTGCTTTAAAAGCAAAATTATTGTGT